>NC_086451.1:63425631-63659540 GCF_028390025.1 Pseudophryne corroboree
TGGCTCAAACCAATGTGATTTCAGGAACTCCAAAACCACATTGAGATCCCAAGGTGCCACTGGGGGCACAAAAGGAGGCTGAATATGCTGAACTCCCTTGACAAAGGTCTGAACTTCAGGCAGTGAAGCCAGTTCTTTCTGGAAGAAAATCAACAGGGCCGAGATCTGGACCTTAATGGACCCCAATTTGAGGCCCAACGTCACACCTGCTTGCAGGAAATGTAGGAATCGACCCAGTTGAAATTCCTCCATTGGGGCCTTCTTGGCCTCACACCAAGCAACATATTTCCGCCAAATGCGGTGATAATGTTTTGCGGTGACATCCTTCCTGGCTTTGATCAGGGTAGGGATGACTTCTTCCGGAATGCCTTTTTCCTTTAGGATCCGGCGTTCAACCGCCATGCCGTCAAACGCAGCCGCGGTAAGTCTTGGAACAGACAGGGTCCCTGCTGCAGCAGGTCTGGTCTGAGCGGCAGAGGCCAAGGGTCCTCTGCAGGCATCTCTTGAAGTTCCGGGTACCAAGCTCTTCTTGGCCAATCCGGAGCCACGAGAATAGTTCTCACTCCTCGCTTTCTTATTATTCTCAGTACTTTGGGTATGAGAGGCAGAGGAGGAAACACATAAACCGACTGGTACACCCACGGTGTCACTAGAGCGTCCACAGCGATCGCCTGAGGGTCCCTTGACCTGGCACAATATCTTTTTAGCTTTTTGTTGAGGCGGGACGCCATCATGTCCACCTGTGGTTTTTCCCAACGGTTTACCAGCATCTGGAAAACTTCTGGATGAAGTCCCCATTCTCCCGGGTGGAGGTCGTGCCTGCTGAGGAAGTCTGCTTCCCAGTTGTCCACTCCCGGAATGAATACTGCTGTCAGTGCTAACACATGATTCTCTGCCCATCGGAGAATCCTTGTGACTTCTGCCATTGCCCTCCTGCTTCTTGTGCCGCCCTGTCTGTTTACATGGGCGACCGCCGTGATGTTGTCTGATTGGATCAGCACCGGCCGGTTCTGAAGCAGGGGTCTTGCTTGGCTTAGGGCATTGTAAATGGCCCTTAGCTCCAGAATATTTATGTGAAGCGAAATCTCCTGATTTGACCACAGTCCTTGGAAATTTCTTCCCTATGTGACTGCACCCCAGCCCCGAAGGCTGGCATCCGTGGTCACCAGGACCCAGTCCTGTATTCCGAATCTGCGGCCCTCTAGTAGATGAGCCCTCTGCAGCCACCACAGCAGCGACACCCTGGTTCTTGCCGACAGGGTTATCCGCTGTTGCATCTGGAGATGGGACCCGGACCATTTGTCCAACAGGTCCCACTGGAAAGTCCTTGCGTGGAACCTTCCGAATGGAATTGCTTCGTATGAAGCTACCATTTTTCCCAGGACTCGTGTGCATTGATGTATCGACACCTGTCCCGATTTTAGGATGTCTCTGACTAGAGATGACAACTCCTCGGATTTTTCCACTGGAAGAAACACTCTTTTCTGGTCTGTGTCCAGAATCATTCCCAGGAACAGAAGACGTGCCGTCGGGACCAGCTGTGACTTTGGAATATTGAGAATCCAGCCGTGCTGTTGTAGCACTTCCCGAGAAAGCGCTACCCCCACTACGAACTGTTCCTTGGACCTCGCCTTTATCAGGAGATCGTCCAAGTACGGGATAATTAAAACTCCCTTCTTGCGAAGGAGTATCATCATTTTGGCCATTACCTTGGTAAAGACCCTCGGTGCCGTGGACAACCCAAACGGCAGCGTCTGGAACTAATAGTGACAGTCCTGTACCACAAATCTGAGGTACTCCTGGTGAGGAGAGTAAATGGGGACATGGAGATACGCATCCTTGATGTCCAGGGAGACCATGTAATCCCCCTCGTCCAAGCTCGCAATAACCGCCCTGAGCGATTCCATCTTGAACTTAAACCTTTTGATATAAGTGTTCAAGGATTTTAAATTTAAGATGGGTCTCACCGAACCGTCCGGTTTCGGTACCACAAACATTGTGGAATAGTAACCCTTTCCTTGCTGAAGGAGGGGTACCTTGACAATCACTTGCTGTGAATACAGTTTTTGAATAGCCACCAACACCGCCTCCCTGGCAGAGGGAGTTGCCGGTAAGGCAGATTTTAGGAAACTGCGGGGGGGGGAGACGTCTCAAATTCCAGCCTGTACCCCTGAGATATTACTTGAAAGACCCAGGGATCCACTTGTGAGAGATCCCACTGAGCGCAGAAATTCCTGAGACGGGCCCCCACTGTACCCGGGTCCGCCTGAGCAGCCCCAGCGTCATGCTGTGGACTTACCGGACGCGGGGGAGGACTTCTGCTCTTGGGAACTAGCTGTGTGTTGCAGCTTTTTCCCTCTACCTTTGCCTCTCGGCAGAAAGGATGAGCCTCTAGCCCTCTTGCTTTTCTGGGGCCGAAAAGGACTGTACCTGATAATACGGTGCTTTCTTTTGCTGTGGGGCAGCCTGTGGCAAAAAGGTCGATTTCCCAGCAGTAGCTGTGGACACGAGGTCAGAAAGACCATCCCCAAACAGTTCCACCCCCTTATAGGGCAAAACTTCCATGTGCCGTTTTGAGTCGGCATCGCCAGACCATTGCCGAGTCCATAACCCCCTTCTGGCGGCAATGGACATAGCGCTTATTCTTGATGCCAGCCGGCAAATATCCCTCTGTGCATCACGCATGTATAAGACTGCATCTTTTATATGCTCAATCGTAAGCAAAATATTGTCCCTATCCATGGTATCAATATTATCCGACAGGGAATCTGACCACGCAGCAGTATCACTGCACATCAAAGCTGATGCAATCGCTGGTCGCAATATAATGCCCGTGTGTGTGTGTAAATAGCTTTTAGGGTAGCTTCCTGCTTCCTATCAGCAGGTTCCTTCAGGGTGGCCGTATCCGGAGACGGTAGTGCCACCTTCTTTGATAAGCGTGTCAGCGCCTTATCTACCCTAGAGGGTGTTTCCCAACGTGACCTATCCTCTAGCGGGAAAGGGTACGCTGCCAATAACAGTTTTGAAATTATCAATTTCTTATCGGGGGAAGTCCACGCTTCCTCACACACCTCATTTAATTCCTCAGATGCAGAAAAAACTACAGGTAGTTTTTTCTCACCAAACATAATACCCTTTTTTTGTGGTACCTGGGGTATTATCAGAAATGTGTAAAACATTTTTCATTGCCTCAATCATGTAACGGGTGGACCTATTGGAGGGTACACTAGTCTCATCATCGTCGACACTGGAGTCGGTATCCGTGTCGACGTCTGTATCTGTCACCTGAGGTAGCGGGCGTTTTAAAGCCCCTGATGACATTTGAGACGCTGGAACAGGCACAAGCTGTGTAGCCGGCTGTCCTATGTTGTCAAACCTTTTGTGTAAGGAGTTGACACTTTCACGCAATTCCTTCCATAAGTCCAACCACACAGGTGTCGACCCCGCAGGGGGTGACATCACAATCACAGGCATTTGCTCCGCCTCCACACCATTTTCCTCCTCATACATGTCGACACAGCAGCACTGACACACAGCAGACACACAGGGAATGCTCTTACAGAGGACAGGACCCCACAAAGCCCTTTGGGGAGGCAGAGGGAGAGTATGCCAGCACACACCAGAGCGCTATATATCACAGGGATTTCACCTATAAAACGTGTTTTCCCCTTATAGCTGCATAATATAGTTATACTGCGCCTAATTTGTTCCCCCCCTCTCTTTTTTACCCTTTTCTGTAGTGCAGGACTGCAGGGGAGAGCCAGGGAGCGATCCTTCCAGCGGAGCTGTGAGGGAAAATGGCGCCAGTGTGCTGAGTGGGATGGCTCCGCCCCTTTTTCGGCTGGCTTTCTCCCGCTATTGTAAAAGTTCTGGGAGGGGTTAATAAACACCTATATAGCCCCTGGGGCTATATATTATGGTGCCAGTTTGCCAGCCAAGGTGTTATTATTGCTGCTCAGGGCACCCCTCCCCAGCGCCCTGCACCCATCAGTGACCGCAGTGTGTGGTGTGCATGAGGAGCAATGGCGCACAGCTGCAGTGCTGTGCGCTACCTTGGAGAAGACAGAAGTCTTCAGCCGCCGATTTTCCGGACCTTCTTGCTTCTGGCTCTGTAAGGGGGACGGCGGCGCGGCTCCGGGAACGGACGACGAGGTTGGGTCCTGTGTTCGATCCCTCTGGAGCTAATGGTGTCCAGTAGCCTAAGAAGCCCAAGCTACCACCACTTAGGTAGGTTCGCTTCTTTTCCCCTTAGTTCCTCGGTGCAGTGAGCCTGTTGCTAGCAGGTCTCACTGAAAATAAAAAACCTAACATATACTTTCTTCCTAGGAGCTCAGGATAGCCCCTAGTGTGCATCCAGCTGGGCCGGGCACAGAAATCTAACTGAGGCTTGGAGGAGGATCATAGGGGGAGGAGCCAGTGCACACCAGGTAGTCCTAAATCTTTCTTTAGAGTGCCCAGTCTCCTGCGGAGCCCGTCTATCCCCATGGTCCTTACGGAGTCCCCAGCATCCACTAGGACGTCAGAGAAATTAGGATTCTGGTACTTACAAATAAATCCATTTCTCTGAATCCACTCGGGGACACTGGACGCCCACCCCGGTGCTGTCAGCCTGTGTGTTCATGTTCTATTGGCTAAAACATGTTTGGATAAAGGTTTGACCTTGCGGTATGGTTGGTTTCTTCCTGAATGGTTTTGTTCTCATGTTACCTCTTCTCTCCGTCAATTTTTCAAACTGGAAGGATGGGGGGCATGAAGGGGGAGGAGCCAGCTGTGCATATTTTTTTTTTATTACATTGTGCTACCTCTGGTCTGCATCCTTCACACCCCAGCTTTCTAGTTCTCCCGAGTGGATTCAGAGAAATGGATTTATCGGTAAGTACGAAAATACTCTTAATGACAACAGAACCTCTTTACGCTTTTGATCCCACTCCAGTAGGTGTAAGTGTAGAGAGCCCTGAAATTGGGGATGATGGGCTCATCACAGACGGTACTACTCAAAACATGAACAATTGGGAATCAAACTCATGAACCCAATGCTAACCACTGTGCCGCAGTGAGCATGGTCTTCAGAAGCCCATAGTGCAAGGTCTTATGCATCTAACTCACCCTTAGCTGCACGGACAACCGGTTATTCTCTGCCTCGCGGCTTCTCAGCTGGCCCTGCAAGTGAGCCCTTGTTACTTCCAGTGACTTGGAGTATTCCGTTGATGTTCTCGTTAGCTCCTATAGGTGGAATACAAAAACAGGCTAAGGGAATGCACACTACAAATACCAGCAAGAGGTATAGAACATCCGTATGCCTGTGAAATAAACAAAATAAGCTCTCCGACCTTCTCAGTCTTCAGCTGAATGCGGAGATCATCTCTCTCTTTGTCTCGCTCATGAAGCCTCATCTGGAGATGCTGCAGAAATAATGGACATAGGGAGTCAGAAACCAAAGGATGATGGATCTTACATTACTAGCAAAAGGGTCTTCTTCTGATTGAGTAGTGGGACATATAGGTATCTTGATCTTAGATGGAATATACAGTGGAAAATAAAGAGCTTTAAAAAAAAAAAAAAAAAAACACACAACAACAACAACACAGCATCTATTGGTGGTCGTTATATTTTACATGACAAGACGTAACTATCGTAGCAACAGGTGTAACCATCACAGCAGTGGAGGGTGCAGCCGTTATGGGTGCCCCACCTTCCTGGACAAAGCAGTTTTTGTATGTGTGTTTTTTTTACCACTGGGCAGTGCATGGACTTGGGGCCCTTATACAATCTTGCAAGGTTCCTACAGAAGTCTAGTTAAGCCCTGGCTACGTCTCTTCTACTTACTATTAGAACCAGTTTAGGAAAATATCCAAGAACGTGAGTATTTAATCCATTAGGTACTGCCAGCAACACCTGAGATTTATCTAGTGATAGAGAATTTCGCAGTTGGATATAGATGCTGCCCCCATCACAGGCACATAGAAGTCTGTGTCTATAGTGTGTAGTGAACTAACCCAAAGCACTGGCTCCGGTCATCTGGTGCAACCATCATCAATGGGAGTTTATGAAACACCTCCACAGAGAACCGGTATCGCTACCACCCAGTGGCTTTAAATCTCATAACCTGATTGCTCATTTTTATATCCTAGAAGCAGCGGCATCTGCATACGCACACAGCCTAAAATGTTCTGTTGACCACTTCTGTGAACTCCCCTCAACACACCCTGTGGGACAACAGTGCCTTGTGTTACCCAACTGGTTCACCTGGGGCACAGAGTCCAAGTAAGTCCAGGAACTCCCACATGAAGCACTGGTGGGCATAAAACTTTATTCAAGGAGGTGGAAAAGGCAACCCTGCAGTGATGAACACTGAACACCTGCCAACCAAACAGATATGGATCCAGGTGACCCCAATAGAGCAGCTGAGGGAAGGATCACCCCAAATAACTCCAGCTGAACAAATGTAGTAAGCCATGGACCCGGCCCAGGCTGCTGTTGCCACCACAGACACAGCAAACTCCGACATTGATGCAACGGATCTCCAGGCTGGGCAAAATGCAGCAGCACCCAACCTACTGGCAGTTTGTGCAGGAAGCTCGACAGGAGGTGCTGCTTCCAGCCGGCGCTCTCTTACTGGACATCAAATGTGGCTCGGGAAGTATCTTTATTGGACATATGGTCCTTACAACCATCGTCAGCATCTCCTTTCGGCAAGTCATATCCCAGAACTAGGACAGCCTAAAATCATGCCTGATAATAACCAGATAATTTTTATTAAATTTTCAAGTGACCATAAAAACAAATACAAACTAAGGGTCTAATTCAGAACTGATTGCGCAGCAAAATTGTTCTCTAATGGGCAAAACCATGTGCACTACAGGTGGGGCAAATATAACGTGCAGAGAGTTGGATTTGGGTGGGGGTTTTTTTTTTTGTCCAACAGTTTTAATTTTTATCGTCAAGGCATCACAAAGCAAAAGAAAAACAAACACCCTACAATATTCCACACGACAATTCGTGTAAGGTTGGTATATAATATAAGACATGACAGTTCCATGGGAGATTAGATCTATGAATCAACAAATAATTTAAAGGTGCAGTATTGTTTTGCAGACTGTAATCAACATACAACACAAGTATTAGTAAAATGTACAACATAAAATAGCCCCCCCCCTCCCCCAGATCCCAGTGTGACTCCACCGCTAATCTAAATTGCGCAATAAATACCACGCCGTAGTTTCGAACAGCTTGAAAATGTGAGTTTCGGTATCTTGATCCAGCGACTCTATAAAAATTCCCCACTTCTTGTAAAACCGGGATATTCCATTCTCAATGTCAGGGATCGTACTTTCAAATCAATCAGTTGTAAAAGGTGGGTTTTTACTGCCGTTAAGAAAGGGGGAGCTGAAATTGTGAAATTCCTTAGAATAGCCTTTTTTGGGCAACATTACTGTCAATGTCAGAAAGGGAATAAGTTCTTTCCCTCTTCCATATAAGGGTGTGGTGCGTTTAAACTGAAATCTAAATTGCAGCGTAAAAAATAGGAATTTAATACCTACCAGTAAATAAGATTTTACTCACCGGTAAATCTATTTCTCGTAGTCCGTAGTGGATGCTGGGAACTCCGAAAGGACCATGGGGAATAGCGGGCTCCGAAGGAGGCTGGGCACTCTAGAAAGATTTATGACAACCTGGTGTGCACTGGCTCCTCCCACTATGACCCTCCTCCAAGCCTCAGTTAGGACACTGTGCCCGGACGAGCTGACATAATAAGGAAGGATTTTGAATCCCGGGTAAGACTCATACCAGCCACACCAATCACACCGTACAACTCGTGATACTATATCCAGTTTGACAGTATGAAAACAACGGAGCCTCTCAACAGATGGCTCAACAATAACCCTTTAGTTAGCAATAACCATTTACAAGTATTGCAGACAATCCGCACTAGGGATGGGCGCCAAGCATCCACTACGGACTACGAGAAATAGATTTACCGGTGAGTAAAATCTTATTTTCTCTGACGTCCTAGTGGATGCTGGGAACTCCGAAAGGACCATGGGGATTATACCAAAGCTCCCAAACGGGCGGGAGAGTGCGGATGACTCTGCAGCACCGAATGAGAAAACTCAAGGTCCTCCTCAGCCAGGGTATCAAATTTGTAGAATTTTGCAAACGTGTTTGCCCCTGACCAAGTAACAGCTCGGCAAAGTTGTAAAGCCGAGACCCCTCGGGCATCCGCCCAAGATGAGCCCCCTTCCCTGTGGAATGGGCTTTCACTGATTTAGGATGCGGCAGTCCAGCCGCAGAATGCGCCTGCTGAATCGTGTCACAGATCCAGCGAGCGATCGTCTGCTTAGAAGCAGGAGCACCCAGCCTGTTGGGTGCATACAGGATAAATAGCGAGTCAAATTTTCCTGACTCTAGCCGTCCTGGAAACATAATTTTTCAAGGCCCTGACTACGTCCAGTAACTTGGAATCCTCCAAGTCCCTAGTAGCCGCAGGCACCACAATAGGTTGGTTCAAGTGAAAAGCTGATAGCACCTTAGGGAGAAACTGGGGACGAGTCCTCAATTCTGCCCTATCCATATGGAAAATCAGATAAGGACTTTTATATGACAAAGCCGCCAATTCTGATACACGCCTGGCCGAAACCAAGGCCAATAACATGACCACTTTCAATGTGAGATATTTTAGATCCATGGTTTTTAGTGGTTCAAACCAATGTGATTTTAAGAAACTCAACACCACGTTGAGATCCCAAGGTGCCACTGGAGGCACAACCGGGGGCTGAATATGCAGCACTCCTTTTACAATGTCTGAACTTCAGGTACTGAAGCTAATTCTTTCTGGAAGAAAATCGACAGAGCCGAGATCTGTATCTTAATGGAGCCTAATTTTAGGCCCATAGACACTCCTGCTTGTAGGAAATGCAGAAATCGACCTAGTTGAAATTCCTCTGTTGGGGCCTTTTTTGGCCTCACACCAAGCAACATATTTCCGCCATATGTGGTGATAATGTTTTGCAGTTACATCTTTCCTGGCTTGAATCAGCGTAGGAATGACTTCCTCCGGAATGTCCTTTTCCTTTAGGATCCGGCGTTCAACCGCCATGCCATCAAAACGTAGCCGCGGTAAGTCTTGGAACAGACAGGGCCCCTGCTGCAGCAGGTCCTGTCTGAGCGGCAGAGGCCATGGGTCCTCTGATATATTTTCTTGAAGTTCTGGGTACCAGGCTCTTCTTGGCCAATCCGGAACCACGAGTATCGATCTTACTCCTCGCCTTCTTATTATTCTCAGTACCTTTGGTATGAGAGGCAAAGGGGGGAACACATAAAACGACTGGTACACCCACGGTGTTACCAGAGCGTCCACAGCTATCGCCTGAAGGTCCCTTGACCTGGCGCAATATCTTTTATAGCTTCTTGTTGAGGCGGGACGCCTTCATGTCCACCTGTGGCCTTTCCCAATGGTGTACAATCCTTTGGAAGACTTCTGGATGAAGTCCCCACACTCTCGGGTGGAAGTCGTGTCTGCTGAGAAGATCTGCTTCCCAGTTGTCCACTCCGGGAATGAACACTGCTGACAGTGCTAACACATGATTTTCCGCCCATCAGAGAATCCTTGTGGCTTCTGCCATCGCCATCCTGCTTCTTGTGCCGCCCTGTTGGTTTACATGGGCGACTGCCGTGATGTTGCCTGATTGGATCAGGACCGGCTGGTTTTGAAGCAGAGGCCTTGCCCGACTCAGGGCATTGTAAATGGCCCTCTGTTCCAGAATATTTATGTAGGGAAGTCACCTGACTTGACCAAAGTCCCTGGAAGTTTCTTCCCTGTGTGACTGCCCCCCAGCCTCAAAGGCTGGCATCCATGGTCACTAGGACCTAGTCCTGTATGTCGAACCTGCGGCCCTCTTGAAGATGGGCACTCTGCAGCCACTACAGTAGAGATACCCTGGTCCTTGGAGACAGGGTTATCAGCCTAATGCATCTGAAGATGCGACCCGGACCACTTGTCTAACAGGTCCCCCTGAAAAGTTCTTGCATGGAACCTGCCGAATGGGATTGCTTCGTAGGAAGCTATCATTTTTCCCAGGACTCGCGTGCAATGATGCACCGATAACTGTTTTGGCTTCAGGAGGTCTCTGACTAGAGATGACAGCTCCTTGGCTTTCTCCTCCGGGAAAAACACTTATTTCTGGTCTGTGTCCAGAACCAGCCCCAGGAACAGTAGACGTGTCGTAGGAACCAGCTGTGACTCTGGACTGTTTAGAATCCAACCGTGCTGTTGTAGCACTTTCCAAAATAGTGCTACCCCGACTAGCAACTGCTCCTTGGACCTCGCCCTTATAAGGAGATTGTCCAAGTACGGGATAATTAAAACTCCCCTTTTTCGAAGGAGTATCATCATTCCGGCCATTACCTTGGTAACACCCTCGGTGCCATGTACAGTCCGAACGGCAGAGTCTGGACTTGGTAATGGTAATCCTGTACCACAAATCTGAGGTACTCCTGGCGAGGATAGTAAATAGGGACATGCAGGTAAGCATCCTTGATGTCCCGGGATACCATGTAATCCCCCTCGTCCAGGCTTGCAATAACCGCCCTGAGCGATTCCATCTTGAACTTGAATTTTGTTATGCATGTGTTCAAGGATTTTAAATATAAAAAAGGGTCACACCGAACCATGCGGTTTCGGTACCCCAAACCGTGTGGAATAGTAACCCCGTCCTTGTTGAAGTAGGGGCACCTTAAGTATTACCTGCTGGGAATACAGCTTATTAATTGCCTCTAGCACAGCCTCCCTGCCTGAGGGAGTTGTCGGCAAGGCATATTTGAGGAAACGGCGGGGGGAAGACATCTCGAATTCCATCTTGTACCCCTGAAATACTACTTGAATGAAACAGGGATCCACCTGTGAGCGAGCCCACTGATCGCTGAAATTTTTGAGACGGCCCCCCACCGTACCTGGCTACACCTGTGGAGCCCCCGCGTCATGCTGTGGACTCAGAGGAAGCGAGAGAAGAATTATGATTCTGGGAACAGGCTGACTGGTGCAGCTTTTTCCCTCTTCCCTTGTCTCTGTACAGAAAGGAAGCGCCTTTGACCCGCTTGCTTTTCTGAAGCCGAAAGGACTGTACCTGATAATACAGTGCTTTCTTAGTCTGTGAGGAAAACTGAGGTAAAAATATTTCTTCCCAGCTGTTGCTGCGGATACGAGGTCCCAGAGACCATCCCCAAATAATTCCTCACCCTTATAAGGCAGAATCTCTATGCGCCTTTTAAGGTCAGCATCACCTGTCCAGTGACAGGTCTCTAATACCCTCCTGACAGAATGGACATTACATTCATTTTGGATGCCAGCCGGCAAAATATCCCTCTGTGCATCCCTCATATATAAGAAGACGTCTTTAATATGTTCTCATGTTAGCAAACTAGTATGTTTGACAGGGTCACCGACCACGCTGCAGCAGCACGCTCTGCAGGTTTCAGTCTAGTACCTGAGTGTGTAAATACAGACTTCAGGATAGCCTCCTGCTTTTTATCAACAGGTACCTTCAAAGTGTCCGTTCCTAAAACGGCAGTGCCACCTATTTTGACAACCGTGTGAGCGCCTTATCCACCCTAGGGGATATCTCCCAGCGTAACTTATCCTCTGGCGGGAAAAGGTACGCCATCAGTAACTTTTTAGAAATTACCAGTTTCTTATCAGGGGGAACCCACGCTTTTCACACACTTCATTCATTCATCTGATGGGGGAACAAAACACTGCCTGCTTTTTCTCCCCAAACATAAAAACCCATTTTTAGAGGTTAATGTCAGAAATGTGTAACACATTTTTTATTGCCGGGATCAAGTCACGGATGTTCCTAGTGGATTGTGTATATGTCTCAACCTTGTCGACACTGGAGTCAGACTCCGTGTCGACATCTGTGTCTGCCATCTGAATGAGCGGGCGTTTTTGAGCCCCTGATGGCCTTTGAGACGCCTGGGCAGGCACGGGCTGAGAAGCCGGCTGTCCCACAGCTGTTACGTCATCCACCCTTTTATGTAAGGAGTTGACACTGTCGGTTAATACCTTTTACCTAACCATCCACTCTGGTGTCGGCCCCACAGGGGGCGACATCACATTTATCGGCATCTGCTCCGTCACTATATAAGCCTCCTCCTCAAACATGTCGACACAGCTGTACCGACACACCGCACACACACAGGGAATGCTCTGACTGAGGACAGGACCCACAAAGCCCTTTGGGGAGACAGAGAGAGAGTATGCCAGCACACACCAGAGCGCTATATAATGTGGGGATTAACACTATAACTGAGTGAATTTTCCCCCATAGCTGCTTGTATATACAATATTGCGCCTGGGGAGCTTTCTTCCAGCTGCACTGTGAAGAGAAAATGGCGCCAGTGTGTCTGAGGGAGATAGCTCCGCCCCTTTTCCGCGGCCTATTCTCCCGCTTTTTTCTGGATTCTGGCAGGGGTATTTACCACATATATAGCCTCTGGGGCTATATATTGTGGTATTTTTGCCAGCCAAGGTGTTTTTATTGCTGCTCAGGGCGCCCCCCCCAAGCGCCCTGCACCCTCAGTGACCGGAGTGTGAAGTGTGTATGAGGAGCAATGGCGCACAGCTGCAGTGCTGTGCGCTACCTTGGTGAAGACCGATGTCTTCTGCCGCCGTTTTTCCGGACCTCTTCTTGCTTCTGGCTCTGTAAGGGGGACGGCGGCGCGGCTCCGGGACCGAACACCAAGGACTGGGCCTGCGGTCGATCCCTCTGGAGCTAATGGTGTCCAGTAGCCTAAGAAGCCCAATCCGGCTGCAAGCAGGCGAGTTCGCTTCTTCTCCCCTTAGTCCCTCGCTGCAGTGAGCCTGTTGCCAGCAGGTCTCACTGAAAATAAAAAACCTAAATCTATACTTTCTTTCTAAGGGCTCAGGAGAGCCCCTAGTGTGCATCCAACCTCGGCCGGGCACAAGATCTAACTGAGGCTTGGAGGAGGGTCATAGTGGGAGGAGCCAGTGCACACCAGGTAGTCAAATCTTTCTAGAGTGCCCAGCCTCCTTCGGAGCCCGCTATTCCCCATGGTCCTTTCGGAGTTCCCAGCATCCACTAGGACGTCAGAGAAATTCCTTTTCTCATAGTCCACAGTGGATACTGGGATGAAATTAGTACCATGGGGTATAGATTGGGTCCATAGGAGCCTAGCACTTTAAGAAATCATTAGTGTGTGCTGGCTCCTCCTCCCAATGCCCCTCCAAGCAGACTCAGTCTAGGAAAACTGTGCCCGAGGAGATGAACATATCTTGAGATAAGGAAGAACACTGAAACGGTGAGGCAACAAATCAACACATCACAATAATAAGATAGCAGTGCTAAACAGAACAGGGGAAAGCAACGCTAACTACAACTGGGACAGCAACAGCAGACCCAATCCAAAACACTTACAACCAGGAACATGAAGCACTGAGGCGGGTGCCCAGTATCCACTACGGACTACGAGAAAAGAAATTACCGGTAGGTATTAAATTCCTGTTTTCTCTAACGTCCTAGTGGATACTAGGATGACATTAGTACCATGGAGAAGTCCCAAAGCTCCCAGAACGGGTGGGAGAGTGTGGAGACCCCTGCAAAACCGCCTGACCAAACTGAAGGTCATCTCTGGCCAAGGTGTCGAACCTGTAGAACTTTACGAACGTGTTCGAACCAGACCAAGTAGCTGCACGGCACAAGTGTAAGGCCGAGACGCCACGGGCAGCCGCCCAGGAAGAACCCACCGACCTTGTGGAGTGGGCCTGGATAGAACTCGGCAGCAGCAATGCTGCCGAAGAATAGGCTTGTTGAATGGTCAACCTGAGCCAACGTGCATTGATCTGCTTAGAAGCAGGACAACCAATTTTGGTAGCGTCATAAAGGATAAAAAGCGAGTCAGATTTTCTGTGACGAGCAGTCCTCTTGACGTAAATTTTTAAAGCACTCATCACGTCCAGGGACTTTGGAGCAACGGATGCGTCAGCCATCACTGGAAGTACTACAACTTGATTTATGTGAAAAGCAGACACTACTTTCGGCAAAAACGAGCGAGTCCTGAGCTCCGCCCTATCCTCATGAAATATCAAATATGGGCTGTTACAGGATAAGGCCCCGAATTACGAAACACGTCTTGCAGAGGCTAACGCCAGAAACATGACAGTCTTCCAAGTTAGATATTTCAATTCCAAGGGTTCAAACCAGTCCGACTGGAGAAAAAAAGTCAAGACCACACTGAGCTCGCACGGAGCCGTGGGAGGTACAAAGGGTGGTTGAATGTGAAGAACACCCTTCAGGAAAGTCTGTACTTCCGGCAATACTGCAAGTTGTTTCTGGAAGATGAGAGACGAAATCTGGACTTTGATGGAGCCTAACCGCAGGCCCATATCCAAGCCAGCTTGCAGGAAGAGTGGAAAACGACCAAGTCGAAACTCCACAGCAGAATATTTTCTGCCTTAACACCAAGAAACATATTTCTTCCAGATACGGTGTTAATGTTTTGACGTGACCACCTTCCAGACCTGGACCATAGTGGAAATAACCTTTGAGGGGAGACCTTTTCTGGCTAAAATCTCCCTCTCAACTACCAAGCCGTCAAACGTAGCCGCTATAAGTCTGGACGAACGGTCCTTGTTGAAGAAGGTCCTTGAGAAGCGGCAGAGGCCAGGGATCCTCCAGAGACATGGTCAGGAGGTCTGCATACCAGGCCTGTCGAGGCCAATCTGGGGCAATTAGAATTGCCTAAACGCTTTCCCTTTTGAATCTTTTTAGAACTATGGAAATGAGAGGGATTGGAGGAAACTGGTATACAAACTGGTAAATCCATGGTGCCGCCAGGGAGTCTACTGCTGCAGCCTGTGGATCCCTCATCCTGGAACAGTAACAACTGAGCTTCTTGTCGAGATGAGAAGCCATCAGGTTTATCTGCAGACAGCTCCACCGGTGAACCAGTTTTTGAAACACCTGAGGGTGAAGGCCCCGTTCCCCCAGATGGAGGTCGTGCCTGCTGAGGAAATCCGCGTCCATGCCTGGAATGAATATGGCTGAGATGGCCCTTGTGTTGGCCTCCGCCCAGAGGAGTATCCTTGACACCTCTCGCATTGCGGCCCTGCTTCTTGTTACTCCATGTTCAGTTTATGTACGCCACCGCCGTGGCGTTGTCCGACTGTACTTGGTTGGCTTGATTCCTGAAAAGATAGAAGTCCTGCAGAAGAGCATTGTAAATTGCCCTGAGTTCCAGTACATTTATCAGGAGTGCAGATTTCTGACTCCACCACCTCTCCTGGAACTGGGCCCCCTGGGTCACAGCACCCCAACCTCAGAGGCTGGCATCCGTTGTCAGTAGGATCCATGACTTGGTACTGAAACTCCGACCCTCCACAAGGTGAGAGAGATTTGTAGCCACCATAACAGGGAAAACCGTGCTTTTGGCGACAATTATACTCTGGTGTATGTGCCGATGAGACCCTGACCACTTGTCCAGCTGGAAAGGACAGGCATGAAACCTGCCGTACTGGATTGCCTCGTAGGAGGCTACCATCTTGCACAGTAAGCGAATGCAAAGATGAATTGAGATTTTGCGGGGCTTGAGCACCGAGCGGACCATAGCCTGGATAGTCAAGGCCTTGTCTACTGGAAGGAATACCTTCTAAGACACCATGTCCAGTATCATTCCCAGGAACTGAATTCGTTGTGATGGTTCCAGGGGAGTCTTCCGGAAATTTAGGATCCACCCATGATCCGTAAGCAAACGAGTCATCAAGTCGATGCTGTGTAGTATTCCCTGGACACCGCCTTTATTAGGAGATCGTCCAAGTAGGGGACTATGTTGACCCCCATCCTTTGTAATTGCAGCATCATCTCCGCCATGTCTTTTGTGAATACCCTTGGAGCTGTGGAGAGACCAAAGGGTAAGGCCTGAAACTGGAAGTGGTGGTCCACTATAGCAAACCGGAGATAAGCCTGGTGAGGAGGCCATATGGGAATGTGTAGGTAAGCATCCTTTACACCCAGGGATACTAGGAACTCCCCCTCCTCTAGACCGGAGACCACCACCCTCAGGGACATCTTGAATTTGAACACACGTAGATATGGGTACAGATTTTTTAGGTTCAAGTGGGTCGTACCGAACCGTCCGGTTTCGGTATTACAAATTGACTGGAGTAAAAACCCCTGTTGTGCAACAGAGGAGGCACTGGGACAACAACCCCAATTTGTAGCAGTTTTTGAATGGCATCTTGTATTCAAAACTCTTGCTACGGGTGAAGCTGGTAAGCTTGACTTGAAAAATCTGAGAGGAGGTAGTTCTTGAAATTTCAATCGGCATCCTTGGGATATGAGATCACCCAAGGATCCCGGCAGGACAGTGCCCATACATGGACGAAGTGCTGAAGGTGAGTACCTACCTGGAAGTCGCCCTGCTGCTGGGGCCAACCGTCACGCGGAGGGCTTCGTGGATGAGGATCTGGAGGCCTGGTCCAGAGATCCAGCAGCCGCTGGTTTACGGGACTTACCGCGAGTTCCACTAGCAGCATTGGAGGCACCTCTGGCTCTGCCTCTGAATCTGGCCACATGAAAGGACTGCAGAGAGAGGCGCCCAGGAGGCGCAGCAGATGGAAGATAGGCAGACTTACCTGCCGTCGCCTGAGAGATCCACTTGTTCATGTCTTCCCCAAATAAGGCATCCCTTGTAAAAGGAAGATTCTCCACACCTTTTTGGAGTCAGCATCTGCTGACCATTGTCACAGCCACAGAGCTCTGCGAGCAGAGACAACCATCGTTGGCATTAATGAGGCATATTTTCTTGATCACCTCACTCATGATACTTGCAGCATCCTGGACATGATGCAGTAGAGTCAGGATCTCAACCTGAGGTAGAGTGTCAAACCCCTCTATCAAATTATCAGACCATTTAACCATGGCCCTTGTAATCCAACCACAAGCCATGGTGGGCCTCTGTGCTACGTCTACTGCGGTGTGAATTGATTTGAGTGTAGTCTCAAGTTTACGGTCAGCTGGGTCTTTGGGAGAGATCGCACCAGGTACAGACAGCACAATCTTACGTGACAGCCTGGACACGGGGGGGGGGGGGGGGTCACCCAACCCTTTCCATCCTCAGGTGGGAAATGGAAAGAATTTAGCAACAGTTTAGGGAATAGGTCTGCAAACTCTGTTCTCATTACCGCACACAGTGCATGTTTTGCAGGTCTCCTCACAGAATCACAAGTGAAATAATTAACTCTACCTGCGGACCTTTTAAAATGCGTCTGAGTAATTAATACACCTGTGCGCCTGCTGGGTTACCTGCAAAACATGCACTGTGTGGGGTAATGAGGACCGAGTTTGCAGACCTATGGACTAAGGGTTTGAAATTCTCTTTTTTAAATTTTTTTATTTACCCACGCCTTTGTAAAGAGCGAGTTTAATTCCTTGGATATAGGGAAGGTGGCTGAAGATTTTGATTTTACGATAAAAACAATTCTTCCTCATGTTCAGTTTCCTTATCCGGTATGTTGAGGACTTCCCTAATGGAATAAATTAGGGCCTCCACACCTTGAGACAGAGTATTGTCCCCCTCCATGTCCACTGCACCTTCATCCCAATCTGACATGTCATTATCAGAGTCAGATTGGAGTACATGTGGGAGTGTGTCTTTATGAGAGACCACCAGGGGGGGGGGGCTGAGAAGCCTGCCTGTGGTCAGCAGCACCGATTAAAAAATGATCCACAGATTTTCTAAGAGGGACACTGGTGTCTGTACTCACCGCGTCTTAGGCATCCGTTAGGGGAGCGGCATGCTGCCGGCGTGGGCTCACACCATGGGGGCATGAGAAACAGTACCTCAGGAGCTCAGTATCCTGTCAGCGGGGATACGGACCATTAACTCTATAGGAAGTTGGTTCGGTCCCCTCCCTAAGTCCCACGACGCAGGCAGACTGGTTGCCAACCAGTGCTGCCTGAAAATAACAAACTAAATAAAATATTTGAAGGAAAACGCTCTGGAGCTTCAGAGGAATGCAACCGGCTCCTTGGGCACATTTTCCTAGGCTGAGTCTGCTAGGAGGGGCATAGAGGGGAGGAGACAGCACACATTAATGATTTCTTAAAGTGCCAGGCTCCAATGGACCCGATCTATACTCCATGGAACTAATGTCATCCCAGCATCAACTAAGACGTTAGAGAAATAAAGCAGCCAGTATTTACCCTGCACAGAAACAATATAACCCACCCAAATCTAACTCTCTCTGCACGTTATATCTGCCCCACCTGCAGTGCACATGGTTTTGCCCATTAGAGAACAATTTTGCTGCTGAGATCAGGTCTGAATTAGGCCCTAAATTAGAACACCGAATGCCGTCAATACAGAATTCCAAATATAGTACAGACATGTGCAATCAGTACATACTGTGAGGACACCAAAAGGAGGAGCCCAGCTCAGCCCACAGAACGGAAAGGTAAAAGAGCAGTAGCATCTTCAGAGGTGCAGCATGTAGGACAAGGATACAATGAGGCTAGGGTAGGATCCATCAGTGACTAGCCTGATCATCCCCTTGTAGACCATAAGGTGAGAGTGACACCATTGGTCCTAAAGCTTGTGGTACTTGGGAATAGCATTTCTACTGGTGTTGAGAGAATGGTTACAGGCTGAAGTGTCATTAACCAGAGCTCTGGAGCAAATCCTACTCTGACAATAATACGATCCCTTCACATTTGACAAACTGACAGGTTATGGCTGTAATAGAATCAGAAGACAGACATGGGACAGACTGCCCAAATAAATGCTTCAAAGTACTGTTCAAAAGGTTGTGTGCAGAGAATCAGTGATGTATGCGTGTCTGTCCAATTTCATTTATAGTTAAAGCATTAACAAACAAACAAAATAAGAATTTACTTACCGATAATTCTATTTCTCGTAGTCCGTAGTGGATGCTGGGAACTCCGTAAGGACCATGGGGAATAGCGGCTCCGCAGGAGACTGGGCACAAAAGTAAAAGCTTTAGGACTACCTGGTGTGCACTGGCTCCTCCCCCTATGACCCTCCTCCAAGCCTCAGTTAGGATACTGTGCCCGGACGAGCGTACACAATAAGGAAGGATATTGAATCCCGGGTAAGACTCATACCAGCCACACCAATCACACCGTACAACCTGTGATCTGAACCCAGTTAACAGCATGATAACAGAGGAGCCTCTGAAAAGATGGCTCACAACAATAATAACCCAATTTAGTTAACAATAACTATGTACAAGTATTGCAGACAATCCGCACTTGGGATGGGCGCCCAGCATCCACTACGGACTACGAGAAATAGAATTATCGGTAAGTAAATTCTTATTTTCTCTGACGTCCTAGTGGATGCTGGGAACTCCGTAAGGACCATGGGGATTATACCAAAGCTCCCAAACGGGCGAGAGAGTGCGGATGACTCTGCAGCACCGAATGAGAGAACTCCAGGTCCTCCTCAGCCAGGGTATCAAATTTGTAGAATTTAGCAAACGTGTTTGCCCCTGACCAAGTAGCTGCTCGGCAAAGTTGTAAAGCCGAGACCCCTCGGGCAGCCGCCCAAGATGAGCCCACTTTCCTTGTGGAATGGGCTTTTACAGATTTTGGCTGTGGCAGGCCTGCCACAGAATGTGCAAGCTGAATTGTACTACAAATCCAATGAGCAATAGTCTGCTTAGAAGCAGGAGCACCCAGCTTGTTGGGTGCATACAGGATAAACAGCGAGTCAGATTTTCTGACTCCAGCCATCCTGGAAACATATATTTTCGGGGCCCTGACTACGTCCAGCAACTTGGAGTCCTCCAAGTCCCTAGTAGCCGCAGGCACCACAATAGGCTGGTTCAAGTGAAATGCTGAAACCACCTTAGGGAGAAATTGAGGACGAGTCCTCAATTCTGCCCTCTCCGCATGAAAAATTAGGTAAGGGCTTTTATAGGATAAAGCCGCCAATTCTGAGACACGCCTGGCTGAAGCCAGGGCTAACAGCATTACCACTTTCCATGTGAGATATTTTAAATCCACTGTGGCAAGTGGTTCGAACCAATGTGATTTTAGGAATCCCAAAACCACATTGAGATCCCAGGGTGCCACTGGAGGCACAAAGGGAGGCTGTATATGCAGTACCCCCTTTACAAAAGTCTGTACTTCAGGAACTGAAGCCAATTCTTTCTGGAAGAAAATAGACAAGGCCGAAATTTGAACCTTAATGGATCCTAATTTTAGGCCCATGGACAGTCCTGTTTGCAGGAAATGCAGGAAACGACCTAGTTGAAATTCCTCTGTCGGGGCCTTCCTGGCCTCGCACCACGCAACATATTTCCTCCAAATACGGTGATAATGTTGTGCAGTTACATCCTTCCTGGCTTTGATCAGGGTAGGGATGACTTCATCTGGAATGCCTTTCTCCTTCAGGATCCGGCGTTCAACCGCCATGCCGTCAAACGCAGCCGCGGTAAGTCTTGGAACAGACAGGGTCCTTGCTGAAGCAGGTCCCTTCTTAGAGGTAGAGGCCACAGATCCTCCGTGAGCATCTCCTGAAGTTCCGGGTACCAAGTCCTTCTTGGCCAATCCGGAGCCACGAGTATAGTTCTTACTCCTCTCCGTCTTATAATCCTCAGTACCTTGGGTATGAGAGGCAGAGGGGGGAACACATACACTGACTGGTACACCCACGGTGTTACCAGAGCGTCCACCGCTATTGCCTGAGGGTCCCTTGACCTGGCGCAATACCTGTCTAGTTTTTTGTTGAGGCGGGACGCCATCATGTCCACCTTTGGTTTTTCCCAACGGTTTACAATCAATTGGAAGACTTCTGGATGAAGTCCCCACTCTCCCGGGTGGAGATCGTGTCTGCTGAGAAAATCTGCTTCCCAGTTGTCCACTCCGGGAATGAACACTGCTGACAGTGCTATCACATGATTTTCCGCCCAGCGAAGAATCCTTGCAGCTTCTGCCATCGCTCTCCTGCTTCTTGTGCCACCCTGTCTGTTTACGTGGGCGACTGCCGTGATGTTGTCCGACTGGATCAACACCGGCTGACCCTGAAGCAGAGGCCTTGCTTGACTTAGGGCATTGTAAATGGCCCTTAGTTCCAGGATATTTATGTGAAATGACGTTTCCATGCTTGACCACAAGCCCTGGAAATTTCTTCCCTGTGTGACTGCTCCCCAGCCTCTCAGGCTGGCATCCGTGGTCACCAGGACCCAGTCCTGAATGCCGAATCTGCGGCCCTCTAGAAGATGAGCACTCTGCAACCACCACAGGAGAGACACCCTTGTCCTTGGAGACAGGGTTATCCGCTGATGCATCTGAAGATGCGATCCGGACCATTTGTCCAGCAGATCCCACTGAAAGGTTCTTGCGTGGAATCTGCCGAATGGAATCGCTTCGTAAGAAGCCACCATTTTTCCCAGGATCCTTGTGCATTGATGCACTGACACTTGACCTGGTTTTAGGAGGTTCCTGACTAGCTCGGATAACTCCCTGGCTTTCTCCTCCGGGAGAAACACCTTTTTCTGGACTGTGTCCAGAATCATCCCTAGGAACAGCAGACGTGTCGTCGGAATCAGCTGCGATTTTGGAATATTTAGAATCCACCCGTGCTGTCGTAACACTACTTGAGATAGTGCTACTCCGACCTCTAACTGTTCCCTGGACCTTGCCCTTATCAGGAGATCGTCCAAGTAAGGGATAATTAAGCATCCTTGATGTCCAGAGACACCATATACTCCCCTTCTTCCAGGTTCGCTATCACTGCTCTGAGTGACTCCATCTTGAATTTGAACCTTTGTATGTAAGTGTTCAAGGATTTCAGATTTAAAATAGGTCTCACCGAGCCGTCTGGCTTCGGCACCACAAACAGCGTGGAATAATACCCCTTTCCCTGTTGCAGGAGGGGTACCTTGATTATCACCTGCTGGGAATACAGCTTGTGAATGGCTTCCAATACCGCCTCCCTGTCGGAGGGAGACGTTGGTAAAGCAGACTTCAGGAACCGGCGAGGGGGAGACGTCTCGAATTCCAATTTGTACCCCTGAGATACTACCTGCAGGATCCAGGGGTCCACTTGCGAGTGAGCCCACTGCGCTCTGAAATTCTTGAGACGGCCCCCCACCGTGCCTGAGTCCGCTTGTAAGGCCCCAGCGTCATGCTGAGGACTTGGCAGAAGCGGGGGAGGGCTTCTGTTCCTGGGAAGAGGCTGCCTGATGCAGTCTTTTTCCCCTTCCTCTGCCCCGGGGCAGAAATGAGGAGCCTTTTGCCCGCTTGCCCTTATGGGGACGAAAGGACTGAGCCTGAAAAGACGATGTCTTTTTCTGCTGAGAGGTGACTTGGGGTAAAAAGGTGGATTTCCCAGCCGTTGCCGTGGCCACCAGGTCCGATAGACCAACCCCAAATAACTCCTCCCCTTTATACGGCAATACTTCCATATGCCGTTTGGAATCCGCATCACCTGACCACTGTCGCGTCCATAACCCTCTTCTGGCAGAAATGGACAGCGCACTTACTCTTGATGCCAGAGTGCAAATATCCCTCTGTGCATCTCGCATATATAGAAATGCATCCTTTAAATGCTCTATAGTCAATAATATACTGTCCCTATCCAGGGTATCAATATTTTCAGTCAGGGAATCCGACCAAGCCACCCCAGCACTGCACATCCAGGCTGAGGCGATTGCTGGTCGCAGTATAATACCAGTATGTGTGTATATACTTTTTAGGATATTTTCCAGCTTCCTATCAGCTGGTTCCTTGAGGGCGGCCGTATCAGGAGACGGTAACGCCACTTGTTTTGATAAGCGTGTGAGCGCTTTATCTACCCTAGGGGGTGTTTTCCAACGCGCCCTAACCTCTGGCGGGAAAGGGTATAATGCCAATAATTATTTTAGAAATTATCAGTTTTTTTATCGGGGGAAACCCACGCTTCATCACACACCTCATTTAATTCATCTGATTCAGGAAAAACTACGGGTAGTTTTTTCACACCCCACATAATACCCTTTTTTGTGGTACTTGTAGTATCAGAAATGTTCAAAACCTCCTTCATTGCCGTGATCATGTAACGTGTGGCCCTACTGGAAGTCACGTTTGTCTCCTCACCGTCGACACTGGAGTCAGTGTCCGTGTCTGGGTCTGTGTCGACCATCTGAGGTAACGGGCGCTTTAGAGCCCCTGACGGTGTTTGAGACGCCTGGACAGGCACTAGCTGATTTGCCGGCTGTCTCATGTCGTCAACAGTCTTTTGTAAAGTGCCGACGCTATCACGTAATTCCTTCCATAAGACCATCCAGTCAGGTGTCGACTCCCTAGGGGGTGACATCACTATTACAGGCAATTGCTCCGCCTCCACACCATTTTCCTCCTCATACATGTCGACACAAACGTACCGACACACAGCACACACACAGGGAATGCTCTGATAGAGGACAGGACCCCACTAGCCCTTTGGGGAGACAGAGGGAGAGTTTGCCAGCACACACCAGAGCGCTATATATAATATATAGGGACAACCTTATATAAGTGTTTCTCCCTTATATAGCTGCTGTATAGATTCTTATGCCAATTTAATGCCCCCCCTCTCTTGTTTTACCCTGTTTCTGTAGTGCAGGACTGCAGGGGAGAGTCGGGGAGACGTCCTTCCAGCGGAGCTGTGAGGGAAAATGGCCCTTGTGTGCTGAGGAGATAGGCTCCGCCCCCTTCTCGGCGGCCTTTCTCCCGCTTTTTTAAGGAAAACTGGCAGGGGTTAAATGCATCCATATAGCCCAGGAGCTATATGTTATGCATTTTTCGCCATCCAAGGTGTTTTTATTGCGTCTCAGGGCGCCCCCCCCCCAGCGCCCTGCACCCTCAGTGACCGGAGTGTGAAGTGTGCTGAGAGCAATGGCGCACAGCTGCGGTGCTGTGCGCTACCTTGTTGAAGACAGGACGTCTTCTGCCGCCGATTTTCCGGACCTCTTCTGTCTTCTGGCTCTGTAAGGGGGCCGGCGGCGCGGCTCTGGGACCCATCCATGGCTGGGCCTGTGATCGGTCCCTCTGGAGCTAATGTCCAGTAGCCTAAGAAGCCCAATCCACTCTGCACGCAGGTGAGTTCGCATCTTCTCCCCTTAGTCCCTCGATGCAGTGAGCCTGTTGCCATCAGGACTCGCTGAAAATAAAAAACCTAACTTAAACTTTTTCACTAAGCAGCTCAGGAGAGCCACCTAGTGTGCACCCTTCTCGTTCGGGCACAAAAATCTAACTGAGGCTTGGAGGAGGGTCATAGGGGGAGGAGCCAGTGCACACCAGGTAGTCCTAAAGCTTTTACTTTTGTGCCCAGTCTCCTGCGGAGCCGCTATTCCCCATGGTCCTTACGGAGTTCCCAGCATCCACTAGGACGTCAGAGAAATTATATATATATATATTTATATTACAAAAAAAAAATCCAAAGTACTATGAATTACTATACCACTCATGACCGAAACATGTCCATTGCAGCGCCTTTGAAAGCCGGTAACACAATTAGGTTTGTACACTTTCTAAATCTGCTTTATGTATGGACCAAACTCCCTTCCCCACAAAGCGTACCACACATGGGGTCTAATTCTGAGTTGATCGCAGCAGCAAATTTGTTTGCAGTTGGGCAAAACAATGTGCACTGCAGATTTAACATGTGCAGAGAGAGTTAGATTTGGGTGTGGTGTGTTCAATCTGCAATCTAATTTGCAGTGTAAAAATAAAGCAGCCAGTATTTACCCTGCACAGAAACAAAATACCCACCCAAATCTAAGTCTCTCTGCACATGTTATATCTGCCCCCCCCCTGCAGTGCACATGGTTTTGCCCAACTGCTAAAAAATTTCCTGCTGCGATCAACTTGGAATTACCCCCATGGTGGGGTAATTCAGACCCGATGGCTGCTGTGCGTTTTCGTACAGCGGGCGATCCGGTACAAACTGCGCATGCACCGCAATGCACATCGCAGTTACAAAGTGGATCGCCGCTCAGCGATAGGTTTGTGCGACAAATCCGTACGCACAGGCGATCGCAAGGAGATTGACAGGTAGAAGACGTTTGTGGGTGTCAACTGACCATTTTTAGGGAGTGTCTGAAAAAATGCAGGCATTCCCAAGCATTTGCAGGGCGGGTGTCTGATCTCAATTCCAGTCCCGGACAAGCTGAAGTGATCGCAGCGGCTGAGTAAGTCCTGGGTTACTCAGAGACTGCACAAAATCAGTTTGTACAGCTCTGCTACACATGCATTCGCACACTTGCACAGCTAAAATACACTCCCCCTGTGGGTGGCGACTATGCGAACACAGGACTGCAAAAAAAAACCCTAGCGAGCAATCAGGTCTGAATGACCCCCTAGGTACGTTAATTGGCTGACAACGAAAAAAAAAGAACCTTCGTGTGTTTGCATTATTGAACTTAGGACCCGATTCAGTAAGGATTGCAATTTCTGCTAAAAAGCAGTTGCTGCGATCAAATAATTGCCGCCCAGAAATTGAGAAAAAACGCCCATTGCCGAAATTGCAAACGCATCGCAATATGCAGCTGATCGCAGAACCATACGCAATTACCAGAACAGTGAAGATTTTTCTTATATGCATCAGGCACGGTCATCCACAATTTTTGCGACACAAGAGGCTGGAGGTGGTCATCTCTGATGTCAAAGGCCCTCCTTAAAAACGCCTGGTCATGCCTTCGTTTTCACACACACACACACACACACACACACACACACACACACACACACACACACACACACAAAGTTTCTGCCCAGAAACACCGGCTTCCTGTCAGTCAAACAGCAGCTGCATTGCAATTACGATGTGTATGCATTTTCTGTCGCTATTTTTACTTTTGTGTGTGCAATGCGAACGCGTTTAATAATCGGCCAGATTGCGATTAGCAAATTTTGCAATCCTTACTGCATGAGGTCCTTACACTGTAATGCAATCCATATATCTATGCACAATCCCCCCGTTTTGCTGGTCACTGATGAACAGCAATCTGTCTGGGAATCGTCAAAAAAAAGCATGTTAACAAAAATAAAAAAAACAGCTTGCCAATCCGGATCTTTTTTGGTCAGAATCTGTGAATCAAGGATTCCCAACATGTTGGATTTCCCAGATCCCCCGACTCAGGCATCGGCAGATCAGGGAACTGCCCCTATACCAGCCTAATGTATGGACTCCTTAAGAGCCGGAGCAGAACTGAAGTGAAGGATTCAATGCTCTCTGTACAGAGCTACTTAATATGGTAGCGTTCTATAAATATATAAACATACCGCTCGCTCTGTGTCAGCATCAGCCAGCTTCTTCAGCAAGAGTTCTTTCTGTTCCAGCAGCCGGTGGGTTTCAGACTACACACACAAAAAAAAAAAAAAAAAAAAACACAACCAGTCTCTATCATCTCCCCATACAATATGTGACTTTGTAAATACAGATTTTGGGGCTGATGCAAGCTGGCCGTAACTGCAGCTGTATTGTGCGCACAGAACTAAGGAGGTAATTCCAAGTTGATCGCAGCAGGAATTTTGATAGCAACTGGGCAAAACCATGTGCACTGCAGGGGAGGCAGATATAACATGTGCAGAGAGAGTTATAGGCCCTACACACTGGGCGATTTTTTGAAATATATGAACGATCTCGTTCATAAATGAACGAGAACTCGTTCATATCTTTCAGTGTGGAGACTCCAGCGATGAACGATGCGCGTCCCCGCGCTCGTTCATCGCTGGTCTCCCGTCGGCTGTGCATGCAGGCCAATATGGACGATCTCGTCCATATTAGCCTGCACTTCAATGCAGCCGCGTGACGGGGGGAGTGAAGAAACTTCACTGCCCCCCCGCCGCCGGGTCGCTCGTCGGCCGTATCCGCCGTCGGCCAGTGAGTAGGGCCCTTTAGATTTGAGTGGGTTATATTGTTTCTGTGCAGGGTAAATACTGGCTGCTTTATTTTTACACTGCAAATTAGATTGCAGATTGAACACACCACACCCAAATCTAACTCTCTCTGCACATGTTATATCTGCCTCCCCTGCAGTGCACATGGTTTTGCCCAGTTGCTATCAAAAATCCTGCTGCGATCAACTTGGAATTACCCCCTAAATGCCTATAGTCGTCTCAAGTCTTACCGCCCAGATGCGTACTCTTGGTTACGTTGCTGTTATCATCATCATCAGTGAGCACTTCCACCAGCCTTGGTGCAAAAGACCCGTCTGATGCCAGGTGTAATACATAACACGTCTCCATATAGTCTGCAGTTCTGTCGCCATTACTTCACTAAACTTTGCCTATGTGCCCCCATTACCACCCAGTTACGCCCCTGCGGACACAAGTGGACGTGCAATAAAGTTTGTTAGGACTCAATTCTGCATCAGCTCCCAAATGATTCTTTAAATGAAGTTCCCTACATGGATGTGATCAATATATTTAGATCACAATCTCAATCAGCTTTAGCTGCACTGCAGCAGGAATGGTTGAGCTGTAGCCTTTAGCTTTTTTGTGTGTGTGTGGTAGCTCAAATGCACTGAGGAATGATAAATATTAACAGTGAGCCTGATTCAGGTTTATCATTAATGCAAAAGAAAGCAACTGGGCAGAACCATGCTGCATTGCAGTTAGGGCAGATGTAACATGTGCAGACAAAGAGTTAGAGTTGGGTGATGTGTGTTCAAACTGAAATCTAAATTGCAGTGTAAGAATAAAGCTGTCTAACGTTTGTGGGCTATATGCAAAAGCAGTCAGTATTTACCCTGCACGGAAAAAAAATACACATGTATTTGCTCCCCTTGCATAGCAACATGTGTGTTCCAGACAAAGTTAGGTCCTTTTGTTTTTGCTTTACTTACAAACATGAATCAGGCCCAGTGTTCCTTTTTATAGCGAGCAAAAATAAGAATTTACTCACCGGTAATTCTATTTCTCGTAGTCCGTAGTGGATGCTGGGGACTCCGTAAGGACCATGGGGAATAGACTGGCTCCGCAGGAGACTGGGCACTCTAAAAGAAAGATTAGGTACTATCTGGTGTGCACTGGCTCCTCCCTCTATGCCCCTCCTCCAGACCTCAGTTAGGGAAACTGTGCCCGGAAGAGCAGACATTACAAGGAAAGGATTTGGAATCCAGGGTAAGACTCATACCAGCCACACCAATCACACCGTATAACTTGTGATAACCATACCCAGTTAACAGTATGAACAACAACTGAGCCTCAATCAACGGCTGGCTCATAACAATAACCCTTTAGTAAGCAATAACTATATACATGTATTGCAGAAGAAGTACGCACTTGGGACGGGCGCCCACCATCCACTACGGACTACGAGAAATAGAATTACCGGTGAGTAAATTCTTATTTTCTCTGACGTCCTAGTGGATGCTGGGGACTCCGTAAGGACCATGGGGATTATACCAAAGCTCCCAAACGGGCGGGAGAGTGCGGACGACACTGCAGCATCAAATGAGCAAACTCAAGGTCCTCCTCAGCCAGGGTATCAAACTTCTAGAACTTTGCAAATGTGTTTGAACCCGACCAAGTAGCAGCTCGGCAAAGCTGTAAAGCCGAGACCCCTCGGGAAGCCGCCCAAGAAGAGCCCACCTTCCTTGTGGAATGGGCTTTTACCGATTTTGGATGCGGCAATCCAGCCGCAGAGTGAGCCAGCTGAATCGTGCTACAAATCCAGCGAGCAATAGTCTGCTTCGAAGCAGGAGCGCCAACCTTGTTGGCTGCATACAGAATAAACAGCGAGTCAGACTTTGACTCCCGCCGTTCTGGAAACATACATTTTCAAAGCCCGGACTACGTCCAGCAACTTGGAATCCTCCAAGTCCATAGTAGCCGCAGGCACCACAATAGGTTGGTTCAAATGAAACGATGATACCACCTTAGGGAGAAATTGGGGACGAGTCCTCAATTCTGCCCTGTCCATATGAAAGATCAGATAGGGGCTTTTACATGACAAAGCCGCCAATTCTGACACACGCCTAGCCGAAGCTAAGGCCAATAGCATGACCACTTTCCACGTGAGATTTTAGCTCCACGGTCTTAAGTGGCTCAAACCAGTGGGATTTCAGGAAATCCAACACAATGTTAAGATCCCAAGGTGCCACTGGTGGCACAAAAGGAGGCTGAATATGCAGCACTCCCTTTACAAACGTCTGAACCTCAGGCAGTGAAGCCAGTTCTTTTTGAAAGAAAACGGATAGGGCCGAGATCTAAACCTTTATGGACCCTAATTTGAGGCCCATAGTCACACCTGACTGTAGGAAATGCAGAAAACGACCCAACTGGAAGTCCTCTGTAGGGGCCTTCCTGGCCTCACACCAAGCAACATATTTCCGCCATATGCGGTGTTAAGGGCTAGGAAGGATGTGACAGCAAAGCATTATCAGCGTAGGAATTACTTCATCCGGTATACCCTTTTCCGCTAGGATCCGGCGTTCAACCGCCATGCCGTCAAACGCAGCCACGGTAAGTCTTGGAACAGACAGGGCCCCTGCTGCAACAGGTCCTGTCTGAGAGGCAGAGGCCATGGGTCCTCTGTGACCATCTCTTGAAGTTCTGGGTACCAAGTCCTTCTTGGCCAATCCGGAACAATGAGTATCGTTCTCACTCCTCTTTTTCTTACTATTCTCAGTACCTTGTGTATGAGAGAAAGAGGAGGAAACACATATACCGACTGGAACACCCACGGAGTTACCAGTGCGTCCACAGCTATCGCCTGAGGGTCCCTTGACCTGGCGCAATATTTTTTTAGCTTTTTGTTTAGGCGGGACGCCATCATGTCCACCTGTGGCTGTTCCCACCGATTTGCAATCTGCTCAAAGACTTCTTGATGAAGTCCCCACTCTCCCGGGTGGAGGTCGTGCCTGCTGAGGAAGTCTGCTTCCCAGTTGTCCACTCACGGAATGAACACTGCCGACCGTGCTTGTACGTGATTCTCCGCCCAACGAAGAATCCTTGTGGCTTCCGCCATTGCCACCCTGCTTCTTGTGCCGCCCTGTCGGTTTACATGGGCGACTGCCGTGATGTTGTCTGACTGAATCAGCACTGGTTGGTCTCGAAGCAGGGGCTCTGCTTGACTCAGGGCGTTGTATATGGCCCTTAATTCCAGTATGTTTATGTGCAGACGAGTCTCCTGACTTGACCACAGCCCCTGGAAGTTTCTTCCCTGAGTGACTGCTCCCCATCCGCGGAGGCTTGCATCCGTGGTCACCAGGACCCAGTCCTGTATGCCGAACCTCCTGGCATGGAACCTGCCGAAAGGAATGGCTTCGTATGACGCTACCATCTTTCCCAGGACTCGCGTGCAGTGATGCACCGACACCTGCTTTGGTTTCAGGAGATCCCTGACCATGGTCACTAACTCCTGAGCCTTCTCCTCCGGGAGAAATACCTTCTTCTGTTTTGTGTCCAGAATCATGCCCAGGAAGGGCAGACACGTCGTAGGAATCAGCTGCGACTTTGGAATATTCAGAATACAGCCGTGCCATAGCAACACTTCCTGAGAGTGCGCTACGCTGACCAACAACTGCTCTCTGGACCTCGCCTTTATGAGGAGATCGTCCAAGTACGGGATTACTGTAACTCCTTGCTTCCGGAGAAGTACCATCATCTCCGCCATTACCTTGGTAAAGACTCTCGGTGCCATGGATAGACCAAACGGCAACGTCTGGAATTGGTAATGACAGTCCTGTACCACAAACCTGAGGTACTCCTGGTGAGGCGGATAAATGGGGACATGCAAGTACGCATCCTTGATGTCCAGAGATACCATAAAATCCCCCTCTTCCAGGCTGGCAATGACCGCTCTGAGCGATTCCATTTTGAACTTCAACTTTTTCATGTAAATGTTCAAGGATTTTAAATTTAGAATGGGTCTTACCGAACCGTCCGGTTTCGGTACCACAAACAGTGTGGAATAGTAACCCCTTCCCTGCTGAAGGGGGGGTACCATTATTATCACTTGCTGGAGGTACAGCTTGTGAATAGCCGTCAGGACTATCTCCCTCCCCGTGGGAGAAGCTGGCAAGGCGGATTTTAGGTAACGGTGAGGGGGCGTCACTTCGAATTCCAGCTTGTATCCCTGAGATACAATTTGTATAGCCCAAGGATCCACTTGTGAGCGAACCCACTGGTTGCAGAAATTTCGGAGACGCGCCCCCACCGCTCCTGGCTCCGCCTGTGGAGCCCCAGCGTCATGCGGTGGACTTAGTGGAAGCAGGGGAGGACTTTTGTTCCTGAGAACTGGCTGCATGGTGCAGCTTCTTTCCTCTACCCCTGCCTCTGGCAAGAAAGGATGCACCTCTGACTCTTGCTTTTTTGAGAACGAAAGGACTGCATTTGGTAATACGGTGCTTTCTTAGGCTGTGAGGAAACCTGTGGCAAGAAAGTCGACTTTCCAGCTGTCGCTGTGGATACGAGGTCCGAGAGACCGTCCCCAAACAATTCCTCACCCTTATAAGGCAAAACCTCCATGTGTTTTTTAGAGTCGGCATCCCCTGTCCATTGCCGAGTCCATAAGACCCTCCTGGCAGAAATGGACATTGCATTTATTCGAGAGCCCAGCAGGCAAATGTCCCTCTGGGCATCCCGCATATATAAGAAGACATCTTTAATATGGCTAAGTGTTAGCAATACGGTATCCCTGTCCAGGGTATCCAACCCCTCTGACAGTATCTGTCCATGCTGCAACAGCACTGCACATCCAAGCTGAAGCAATAGCCGGTCTCAGTAGAGTACCAGAGTGTGTATACACAGACTTCAAGATACCTTCCTGCTTCCTATCTGCAGGTTCCTTTATGGCGGCCGTATCCTGAGACGGCAGGGCCACTCTTTTAGATAAGCGTGTCAGGGCCTTGTCAACCCTAGGGAAGGATTCCCAGCGTAACCTATCCGTTGGCGGGAAAGGGTACGCCATTAGTATTCTCTTGGGAATCACCACTTTCTTATCAGGGGAAGACCACGCTTCTTCACATAACTCATTTAATTCATGTGACGGGGGAAAAGTCACTGGCTGCTTTTTCTCCCCAAACATATTTACCCTCTTGTCAGGGACAGGGTCAGCCTCTGAAATGTGTAATACATTTTTCATTGCAATAATCATGTATCGGATGGCCTTGGTCATTTTGGGCTGTAATAGTGCCTCATCCTCGTCGACGCTGGAGTCGGACTCCGTGTCGACATCTGTGTCAACCAACTGAGATAGTGGGCGTTTTTGAGACGCTGACGGCCTCTGAGGCGCCTGGGCAGGCCCGGGTTGAGAGCCCGGCTGTCCCCCGGCAGCAACATAATCGATCTCTTATGTAATGAGTTTACATTGTCATTTAAGACCTTCCACATATCCATCCAATCAGGTGTCGGCACCGACGGGGGCGACACCACATTTATCTGCACTTGCTCCGCCTCCACGTAACCCTCCTCATCAAACTTGTCGACACAGCCGTACCGACACACAGCACACACACAGGGAATGCTCTGACTGAGGACAGGACCCCACAAGGTCTATGGGGAGACAGAGAAAGAGTATGCCAGCACACACCACAGCGCTATATACACACTACCAGAAGTGAATTTTTCCCAATAGCTGCTGTATCAATACACCTTTTGCATAAATTTATGTGCCCCCCCTCTCTTTTTACCCTCTTAGTGCCAGGAGACTGCAGGGGAGAGCCTGGGGAGCGTCCTTCCAGCGGAGCTGTGAAGAGAAATGGCGCTGGTGTGCTGAGGAAGAAGGCCCCGCCCCCTCAGCGGCGGGCTTCTGTCCTGCTGTTTCTGACTAAAAAATGGCGGGGGTTTTACACATATACAGCCACAGACTGTATTATGTGTCTTTTTTATGACAAAGGTATTCTTATTGCTGCCCCCCAGCGCCCTGCACCCTACAGTGACCGGAGTGTGTGGTGTGCAGTGGGAGCAATGGCGCACAGCTGCGGTGCTGTGCGCTACCTTAATGAAGACAGGAGTCTTCAGCCGCCGATTTCATCACCAACTTCTGATCTTCTGGCTCTGCGAGGGGGACGGCGGCGCGGCTCCAGGAACGGACAACCGAGGACCTTTGCCTGTGTTCGAACCCTCTGGAGCTAATGGTGTCCAGTAGCCTAAGAAGCGCAACCTAGCTGTGAACAGGTACGTTTGCTTCTCTCCCCTCGGTCCCACGTAGCAGTGAGTCTGTTGCCAGCAGATCTCACTGAAAATAAAAAACCTAACATTACTTTCTTTACTAGCAGGCTCAGGAGAGCCCACTAGGTGCATCCAGCTCTGGCCGGGCACAGATTCTAACTGGGGTCTGGAGGAGGGGCATAGAGGGAGGAGCCAGTGCACACCAGATAGTACCTAATCTTTCTTTTAGAGTGCCCAGTCTCCTGCGGAGCCCGTCTATTCCCCATGGTCCTTACGGAGTCCCCAGCATCTACTAGGACGTCAGAGAAATTCAATATTTATTTTTTTCTGAAAAGCTGAAAAAAAATCTAACTATTAATACCATGGTTATGTCATCACTAGTTCTAAAGTGTTACGTCACTGCAGATGGAAAAATATTTACCTTGTAGTTAGCCATATGAGGTCATAACTTCTTAAACTATTCTGTTATATTTAGGGGTTTCTGAGTCAGATGAAAAAAGTCATCTGCGACGGGTGGCTTGCGCTGCACCATGGGTGTCGCAAGCCGCCCGATGGTGAGCGATTGATTCAATGCTGCATCCTAGGATGCAGGTCGGATCACTACTGCAGCAGGAAACGTCTGCTTGTAATATACGCCCCCTGCTGCATCACCATACAGCGCTATCAGAGGAAGCGGCAGTGATAGCACCTAGACCCACATCTGAATCAGGCTCGATGTGTAAATTTGCTTCTGTGAATGCACTGTATGCTAAACCTCGCTATTTGTGTCCATGGAAAGAGATCCCCTCAACTCCGACCAAGACCATACATAGCTGACAATACAGGGAGCTATATACAAGTACTCTGAGAAATAAAAGAGAGGAAGAGGTCCTGATATATTGTCAACGTCACAGGGACTTGACAGAAGAGAATATTGCTACACAAATCCTACTAGGCTGGTGAGTGTTCTAGCTGGAGGTACTTGGGCCTCTATGGTCCACCTGAGGCCTGGAAGGGAGGAACGGTTTTGGCGTCTCACCTCTCTGCAATGCTGTTCCCTCAGGAGAGCTCTCAGGGTTCGGTTTGTCTCTTCGAACGTTTCCAGTTTCTCCAGCAGGATTTCTTTCTGTCTGGTGAGCAAGTTTATATCTGTACTGGTCATCCTTTTCTCCTGTAGAGGATACAGTCAGGAAGGGGTCTGTATAGGGGGCCAGCCATACAAATGCCACGTCACTTACATGTTTCATCTGATGGATGGTGTCTCGCAACACATTCACTTGTCTTGCTGCCTCTGCCCCATCCATCTCCGCTTCTACCAACTTAGACAACAAATGGGACTTCTCTTCTTGCAGTTGCTGCTTCTGCCACCTGGAATTGCACATCAATTAAAATAAAGAGCAATATATTAAATAAATAAAAAATATAATATATATAATAAGAATTTACTTACCGATAATTCTATTTCTCGGAGTCCGTAGTGGATGCTGGGGTTCCTGAAAGGACCATGGGGAATAGCGGCTCCGCAGGAGACAGGGCACAAAAAAGTAAAGCTTTTACCAGATCAGGTGGTGTGCACTGGCTCCTCCCCCTATGACCCTCCTCCAGACTCCAGTTAGGTACTGTGCCCGGACGAGCGTACACAATAAGGGAGGCAATTTGAATCCCGGGTAAGACTCATACCAGCCACACCAATCACACCGTACAACTTGTGATCTAAACCCAGTTAACAGTATGATAACAGAAAGAGCCTCTTAAAGATGGCTCCTTAACAATATAACCCGAATTTGTTAACAATAACTATGTACAGTATTGCAGATAATCCGCACTTGGGATGGGCGCCCAGCATCCACTACGGACTCCGAGAAATAGAATTATCGGTAAGTAAATTCTTATTTTCTCTATCGTCCTAAGTGGATGCTGGGGTTCCTGAAAGGACCATGGGGATTATACCAAAGCTCCCAAACGGGCGGGAGAGTGCGGATGACTCTGCAGCACCGAATGAGAGAATTCCAAGTCCTCTTTTGCCAGGGTATCAAATTTGTAGAATTTTACAAACGTGTTTTCCCCCGACCACGTAGCTGCTCGACAGAATTGTAATGCCGAGACCCCTCGGGCAGCCGCCCAAGATGAGCCCACCTTCCTTGTGGAATGGGCCTTAACAGATTTAGGCTGTGGCAGGCCTGCCACAGAATGAGCAAGTTGAATTGTGTTACAAATCCAACGAGCAATCGTCTGCTTAGAAGCAGGGGCACCCAACTTGTTGGGTGCATATAGTATCAACAGCGAGTCAGATTTTCTGACTTCAGCCGTCCTTGAAATGTATATTTTTAAGGCTCTGACAACGTCCAACAACTTGGAGTCCTCCAAGTCGCCAGTGGCCGCAGGCACCACAATAGGTTGGTTCAGGTGAAACGCTGATACCACCTTAGGGAGAAAATGCGGACGAGTCCTCAGTTCTGCCCTATCCGAATGGAAGATTAGATAAGGGCTTTTATAAGATAAAGCCGCCAATTCAGATACTCTCCTGGCGGAAGCCAGGGCCAGTAACATAGTCACTTTCCATGTGAGATATTTAAAATCCACCTTTTTCAATGGTTCAAACCAATGGGATTTGAGGAAATCTAAAACTACATTTAGATCCCACGGTGCCACCGGAGGCACCACAGGAGGCTGTATATGCAGTACTCCTTTAACAAAAGTCTGTACCTCAGGAACTGAGGCCAATTCTTTTTGGAAGAATATTGACAGGGCCGAAATTTTAACCTTAATAGATCTCAATTTGAGACCCCTAGACAATCCTGATTGTAGGAAATGTAGGAAACGACCCAGTTGAAATTCCTCCGTCGGAACACTCCGATCCTCGCACCACGCGACATATTTTCGCCAAATGCGGTGATAATGTTTCGCGGTGACTTCCTTCCTTGCCTTAATCAAGGTAGGAATGACTTCTTCTGGAATGCCTTTCCCTTTTAGGATCTGGCGTTCAACCGCCATGCCGTCAAACGCAGCCGCGGTAAGTCTTGAAAGAGACAGGGACCCTGTTGTAGCAGGTCCCTTCTCAGAAGTAGAGGGCACGGGTCGTCCGTGACCAACTCTTGAAGTTCCGGGTACCAAGTCCTTCTTGGCCAATCCGGAGCCACTAGTATTTCTTACTCCTCCTCACCGTATAATCTTCAATACCTTTGGTATGAGAGGCAGAGGAGGAAACACATATACTGATTTGTACACCCAAGGTGTTACCAGTGCGTCCACAGCTATTGCCTGTGGATCTCTTGACCTGGCGCAATACTTGTCCAGTTTCTTGTTGAGGCGAGACGCCATCATGTCTACCATTGGTCTTTCCCAACAGTTTATTAGCATGTGGAAGACTTCTGGATGAAGACCCCCCTCTCCCGGGTGTATATCGTGTCTGCTGAGGAAGTCTGCTTCCCAGTTGTCCACGCCCGGGAAGAACACTGCTGACAGTGCTATTACGTGATTCTCCGCCCAGCGAAGAATCTTGGCAGCTTCTGCCATTGCACTCCTGCTTCTTGTGCCGCCCTGTCTGTTTACATGGGCGACCGCCGTGATGTTGTCCGACTGAATCAACACCGGTTTTCCTTGCAGGAGTGGTTCCGCCTGGCTTAGAGCATTTTAGATTGCTCTTAGTACCAGAATGTTTATGTGAATAGACTTTTCCAGGTTCGTCCATACCCCCTGGAAGTTTCTTCCTTGTGTGACTGCTCCCCAACCTCTCAGGCTGGCGTCCGTGGTCACCAGGATCAAATCCTGTATGCCGAATCTGCGGCCCTCCAATAGATGAGCCTTTTGCAACCACCACAGAAGATATACCCTTGTCCTTGGCGACAGGGTTATTCGCAGGTGCATCTGAGGATGCGACCCTGACCATTTGTCCAACAGATCCCTTTGGAAAATTCTTGCATGGAATCTGCCGAATGGAATTGCTTCGTAAAAAGCCACCATTTTTCCCAGGACTCTTGTGCATTGATGTACAGACACCTTTCCTGGTTTTAGGAGGTTCCTGACAGGTCGGATAACTCCTTGGCTTTTTCCTCGGGAAGAAAAACCTTTTTCTGAACCGTGTCCAGAATCATCCCTAGGAACAGCAGACGTATCGTCGGAAAACAGCTGCGATTCTTGGAATATTTAGAATCCAGTCGTGCCGTCGAAGAACTACTTTAGATATTGCTCTTCCGACCTCCAACTGTTCTCTGGAACTTGCCCTTTTTAGGTCGTGCAAGTAAGGGATAATTTAGATGCCTTTTTTCTTTGAAGAAACATCTTTTCGGCCATTACCTTGGTAAAAAGGCCCGGGGTGCCGTGGATAATTCAAACGGCATCGTCTGAAACTGATATTGACAGTTCTGTACCACGAACCAGAGGTACCCTTGATGAGAAGGACAAATTTTGGACATGGAGGTAATCCTTGATGTCCAGGGACACCATATAGTCCCCTTTTTTCCGGTTCGCTATCACTGCTCTGAGTGACTTTATCTCGATTTGAACCTTTTATGTAAGTGTTCAAAACATTTTAGATTTAGACTATGTGTCACCAAGCCGTCTGGCTTCAGTACCACAATATAGTGTGGAAAAATAATACCCTTTTCCTTGTCGTAGGAGGGGTACTTTGATTATCACCTGCTGGATATACAGCTTGTGAATTGTTTCCAATGCTGCCTCCCTGTCGGAGGGAGCCGTTGGTAAAGCAGACTTCAGGAAGCTGCGAGGAGAAGATGTCTCGACTCTCCAATCTTTACCCCTGGGATAATACTCGTACGATCTAGGGGTCAACTTGCGAGTGATCCCACTGCGCCCTGAGACTCTTGAGACTACCCCCCCACCTTGAGTCCGCTTGCACGGCCCCAGCGTCATGCTGAGGACTTGGCAGACGCGGTGGAGGGCTTCTTTTCCTGGGAAAGGGCTGCCTGCTGCAGTCTACTTCCCTTACCTCTATGTCTGGGCAGATATGACTGGCCTTTTGCCTGCATGCCCTCATGGGAAAGGAAAGATTGAGGCTGAAAAGACGGTGTCTTTTTTAGCTGAGATGTAACTTGGGGTAAAAAAGGTTGGATTTCCCAGCTGTTGCTGTGGTCCCCAGGTCCGATGGACCGACCCCCAAATAACTCCTTCCCTTTATACAGCAATACTTCCATCTGCCGTATGGGATCTGTATCACCTGACCACTGTCGTGTCCCTGACATCTTCTGGGAGATATGGACAACGCACTTATCTTGATGCCAGAGAGCAAATATCCCTCTGTGCATCTCACATACATATATATAGAATGCATCCTATTAAATGCTCTACATGAATAAAATATTTTCAGTCAGGGAATCCGACCAAGCCAACCCAGCACTGCATCTCCAGGCTGATGGCGATCGCTGGTCGCAGTATAACCACCGTATGTGTGTATATACTTTTTAGGATATTTTTCCAGCTTCCTATCAGCTGGCTCCTTGAGGGCGGCCGTATCTGGAGACGGTAACGCCACTTGATAAGCGTGTGAGCGCCTTATCACCCTAAGGGGTGTTTCCCAACGTACCCTAATTTCTGGCGGGAAAGGGTATAACGCCAATATTTGCTATCGGGGTAACCCTACGCATCATCACACACTTCATTTTATTTTATCTGATTCAGGAAAAACTACAGGTAGTTTTTTCACTCCCACATAATACCCTTTCTTGTGGTACTTGTAGTATCAGAAACACGTAACACCTCCTTCATTGCCCTTAACGTGTGGCCCTAATGAGAAATACGTTTGTTTATTCACCGTCGACACTGTATTCAGTGTCCGTGTCTGTGTCGACCGACTGAGGTAAATGGGCGTTTTTAAAAACCCCTGACGGTGTTTCTGAGACGCCTGGACCGGTCCTAATAGATTGTCGGCCGTCTCATGTCGTCAACCGACCTTGCAGCGTGTTGACATTCTCACGTAATTCTCTAAATAAGCCATCCATTCCGGTGTCGACTCCCTAGAGAGTGACATCACCATTACAGGCAATTTCTCCGCCTCCTCACCAACATCGTCCTCATACATGTCGACACACACGTACCGACACACAGCACACACACCGGGAATGCTCTGACAGAGGACAGGACCCACTAGCCCTTTGGGGAGACAGAGGGAGAGTCTGCCAGCACACACCAAAAACGCTATAATTATATAGGGACAACCTTATATAAGTGTTTCTCCCTTATAGCATCTTTTATATATATACAATATCGCCAAAATCAGTGCCCCCCCTCTCTGTTTTAACCCTGTTTCTGTAGTGCAGTGCAGGGGAGAGCCTGGGAGCCTTCTCTCCAGCTTTTCTGTGAGAGAAAATGGCGCTGTGTGCTGAGGAGATAGGCCCCGCCCCTTTTTCGGCGGCCTCGTCTCCCGCTATTTTTGAAGTTAGGCAGGGGTTAAATATCTCCATATAGCCTCTGTGGGCTATATGTGAGGTATTTTTTGCCTCTAATAAGGTTTTTATTTGCCTCTCAGAGCGCCCCCCCCAGCGCTCTGCACCCTCAGTGACTGTTGTGTGAAGTGTGCTGAGAGGAAAATGGCGCACAGCTGCAGTGCTGTGCGCTACCTTTATGAAGACTCAGGAGTCTTCAGCCGCCGATTTTGGACCTCTTCTCTCTTCAGCGTCTGCAAGGGGGCCGGCGGCGCGGCTCCGGTGACCATCCAGGCTGTACCTGTGATCGTCCCTCTGGAGCTAGTGTCCAGTAGCCAAGCAGCAAATCCACTCTGCACGCAGGTGAGTTCACTACTTCTCCCCTAAGTCCCTCGTTGCAGTGATCCTGTTGCCAGCAGGACTCACTGTAAAGTAAAAAACCTAAGCTAAACTTTCTCTAAGCAGCTCTTTAGGAGAGCCACCTAGATTGCACCCTTCTCGTTCGGGCACAAAATCTAACTGGAGTCTGGAGGAGGGTCATAGGGGGAGGAGCCAGTGCACACCACCTGATCTGGTAAAAGCTTTACTTTTTTGTGCCCTGTCTCCTGCGGAGCCGCTATTCCCCATGGTCCTTTCAGGAACCCCAGCATCCACTTAGGACGATAGAGAAATATATATATATATATATATATATATATAAATAAAACTCAGCCAACACACCACCAGCTGGTAATAAACGGAGGCAATACTGGTGGTACAGATGTCCTTAAATAGCTATGCTGTCGTCACGCCAAACAGCCCCTCTTGGTGCGCCAGGTCGCGTGAGAATATTTTAGCGTCAGGAATCTTATTTGCAGAAAATGCATCTTAGTCACAACGCAGTGCGACTAGGATGCACCAGGAGATTTATGACACTTGTACATCTGGCTGCGAATGAGTCTGTACACAGAGCAGAACAGAACTTGTATTGGAAAGAAACTGTTTATCTGTGCAGCACAGGAGTCTCTGAATCTGTATACGAAGTGCTACACTGTAGCAGCCGTAGCAGCTTTTTGTCAAAACAAGTTCTGTTCTGCTCCGCATACAGACTCAGCCACACACCAAGATATACAAGTGTCATATATCAAATTAATCAGCACAGTTTCCTCGTGCGCCCTAGCTACACTGCGTTGCGACTGAGTTGCATGAGGGCTCACTCACACCAGGCATCTCGCGCTGGATGGGGTATTGAGGCTGGATGCATGAGGACATATCTGTACTTTCACATGGTGTGCACTTCATTTGCAGCCATGTTAAGGACAATTAACCACCTTCTGTTACTTCCTCAAGAGATTATGTGGCTCATGCAGAGAGAGTATTATGAGCCGTCGGAGCGCATATTTGTTCTGCGCACTCTCAGAACTGTGTGCGAACGTATATAAGCCCATGGAGATTTACAACTTCCTGCTTCTTACGCCTGACCCCATCCGCAGGTGGATCAAATACAGAGGTCTACCAGATATAATAAAGCGTTTGTGACTGGCAGGTTGCAAGGGCCGGCGAGTCTTTCTGAAATCATTTGTTTTCTGGCATAGGCTAGATGGGGAAGGTGAGGTGGTGAGGTGGGGGGGTGGGGGGAGGGGGGGTTGCTGTATTATAGAGGATTTTTCAATTAAAATGAATTCAAAGAGGACATGCTTTTGTGACACATACGTGGAGTGGTCTGAAGCAGGCACACCTCGGTCCTGAGACTGTGGTGATGCAGGAATGCAGATAAATATGCAATGGGTACACACACATCCTTTGTAAACCAGCAGTAGAAGAATCAATGGGCCTGGCTCACATACTATGTTCATTTCAGACGCCGTTGAGCAATTTTGTGCAACAGTGTATGCGTCTAAGTTGCACTGCGCATACATGCGGCAGTTGCCATTGATGCGCAGCCTCATACATTTATTGGACAGTTCTAGGAGGTGGCTAAGCAGATGCACAGAGATGGTCAGTCTTATACCAGTGTTATGGGAGTGTTGCAGGCGTGTCATTGCAGTGGTTGCATATACAGACACTCAATCGTTCACACTGAAGGAAATACTATGAAGGACAATCTGAGCCTACCATAGGGCTGGGGCAAGTTTGTGGTGCGATAGATTGTCTGGTATTTAGAAATAGTATTACAGTTAGAAGGGAGTTACACATGTAACTGCAGGAAATTGTTCTGCAATAACCAGAGCAGAAAACAGCATTTGTACAGCTTTATAGCAAAACGGCCATATTGGATACATACAAACTTAATCCTGTGTCCTCCTTCATTTGGTCAATGCTTCTCTTCAGATGAGAGTTCTCATTTTCTATATCAGCCAGTTCCAGAGATGCCTCATTCAGTTCTTCATTCTTGGTGCTCAGCAGATGCTTGGAGGCCGCCAGCTGATCTTCATACCGCTCAGAAGAATGGTCCCTTTTCTGCAGCTCCACCTGATAAGCAGAGTTAGTAGACCGGTTTGTCTTCCCTGTACTTAGTTATTTTCCCTGAACAAGGCAGAGCTCTAGACAGGGTTTACGGATCATAGGTCAACAGTCAAAAGGTCGGTACCATGCGGTCAACCAGCATTAGGTCGATAGGGACAAAAGGTTGACAAGTTTTTTTTACATGTTTTTCCAACTTTAGCTCTATTTACTACCCACATGGACTATGATAGGGAATAGTAACCTGTGTCGACCTAATGACTGTCTACCTAAACTCTGTACATCTTCTATACCACTCCCCCAGACAGGGCCTTCACCTCATTTTTCAAGGTTCCAACTTCACACATTAAGCTGTTGATCTTTTTTTCGTAGGAATTGATCTTGCTGCGCATAAGCTCTTCTTCATCAGTGGACAGGTCACTCATCCGCAAAGCCGACATCATCTTCTCCATGTCCGGTGGTGTGATTTCCAAGCGATGCGTCAAACCCTGTTGAATAGAATACACAGATTTGTACAGTAGGCCCTAGAAATATGGTCACAGTATCAAATTGTTGTCATCCAGGTGCCTTTGACACTGCAGTAAGTGTTTTCATTAATCTTGGTGTAAATTCTGAAATATGGCATAACCAAGGTGGCCCTTGGTTTCTTGCAGGCTTTATTCCTTTTAAGTGATCTGCTTAAAAATAAAAAGTTAGCCACACACATTGGGGGGTATTCAATTGTTTGAAAAGTCAGTTGGGTGTCTTTTTTCCTATATAATAGACAGGAAAAAACAAACAGACACCCAACCGACTTTTCAAACAATTGAATATCCCCCGTTGAGATCTAAATACCTGGTCACTTGTGGGTGGCCACATTGAACAGATCCAGTTGTTCCATAATCAGGCCTCACTTCCAGATCCCACAAGGTACTGAGATCAAGTAATGAAGGCATATGTAGAATGATGTGGATTCAGTTATAGTCTGGTCTCATTTCCAGGCAGGAAGCAACCAAAATTTTTGAATCCGGACTATAGATTTACACTAAAAAGGTCTACAGTCAATAGGTCTACCACTAATGGTAGACATGCATTAGGTTGACAGTGTCAAAATGTCGACACACACATGGTAGACACAAATTGTTTTTTGTTTTTATTTAAATTTTTCCATACTGTACCATCCACATGGACTACGATTGGGAATAGTGACCTGCTGTGAGGGGACGTGGTACACTAATGGAACTTGTTTGCTGCAGAAAAGTGACAAACCCTCCCCCCCAAAAAAATAAGATTTTAAACCTACCGGTAAATCTATTTCTCCTAGTCCGTAGAGGATGCTGGGGACTCCGTAAGGACCATGGGGTATAGACAGGCTCCGCAGGAGATAGGGCACCTAAAAAGAACTTTGACTATGGGTGTGCACTGGCTCCTCCCTCTATGCCCCTCCTCCAGACCTCAGTTAGAGAACTGTGCCCAGAGGAGATGGACAATACAAGGCAGGATTTAGCAATCCAAGTGCAAGATTCATACCGGCCCACACCAATCATACCATCTGACCTGGAACATACATAACCAGTTAACAGTATGAACAAACAACAGTAACGGTCCAAGACCTATTCCAACTGTAACATAACCCTTATGTAAGCAACAACTATATACAAGTCTTGCAGAGTTTCCGCACTGGGACGGGCACCCAGCATCCTCTACGGACTAGGAGAAATAGATTTACCGGTAGGTTTAAAATCTTATTTTCTCTTACGTCCTAGAGGATGCTGGGGACTCCATAAGGACCATGGGGTTTATACCAAAGCATCCAATCGGGCAGGAGAGTGCGTATGACTCTGCAGCACCGACTGAGCAAACGCTAGGTCCTCATCAGCCAAGGTATCAAACTTGTAGAATTTAGCAAAAGTGTTTGACCCCGACCAAGTCGCCGCTCAGCAAAGCTGTAATGCCGAGACGCTTCGGGCAGCCGCCCAAGAAGAGCCCACCTTCCTAGTGGAATGGGCTTTAACCGAATTTGGTACCGGCAATCCAGCCGTAGAATGAGCCTGCTGAATCGTATTACAGATCCAGCGAGCAATAGTCTGCTTCGAAGCAGGTGCGCCAATCTTATTAGCAGCATACAAGACAAACAGAGCTTCTGTTTTCCTAATTCTAGCCATCCTGGCTACATAAATCTTTAAGGCCCTGACTACATCCAGGGATCTGGAATCCTCCAGGTCACTTGTAGCCACAGGCACCACAATAGGTTGATTCATATGGAACGAAGAAACCACTTTAGGCAAAAATTGCGGACGTGTCCTCAATTCAGCTCGATCCACATGAAAAATCAAGTAGGGGCTCTTGTGTGACAAAGCCGCCAATTCTGACACTCGCCTTGCTGATGCTAAGGCCAACAACATGACCACCTTCCAGGTAAGAAATTTCAACTCAACCTTGTTAAGCGGTTCAAACCAGTGTGATCTTAGGAACTGCAACACCACGTTCAGGTCCCATGGTGCCACTGGAGGCACAAAAGGGGGCTGGATGTGCAGCACTCCCTTTACAAACGTCTGTACTTCTGGAAGAGAAGCCAATTCCTTCTGAAAGAAAATCGAGAGGGCCGAAATCTGTACCTTAACAAGAGCCTAATTTCAGGCCCATATCCACTCCTGTCTGTAGGAAGTGGAGAAGACGACCCAGATGAAAATCTGCCGTAGGTGCATTCTTGGTCTCACACCAAGACACATACTTTCGCCAGATACGGTGATAATGTTTTACCGTCACCTCCTTCCTAGCCTTTATTAAAGTAGGGATGACCTCTTCCGGAATCCCCTTTTTCGCTAGGATTCGGCATTCAACCGCCATGCCGTCAAACGGAACCGCGGTAAGTCTTGAAATACACAGGGCCCCTGTTGCAACAGGTCTTCCCTCAGAGGAAGAGGCCAGGGATCCCCTGTGAGCATCTCTTGTAGATCCGAGTACCAGGCCCTTCGAGGCTAGTCTGGGACAACGAGTATCGTCTGTACTCTTCTTCGTCTTATGATCCTCAACACTTTTGTGATGAGAGGAAGAGGAGGAAACACGTAGACCGATTTGAACACCCACGGTGTTATCAGAGCGTCTACTGCTACTGCCTGAGGGTCCAGAGACCTGGCACAATACCTCCGAAGCTTTTTGTTGAGGCGTGACGCCATCATGTCTATTTGAGGAGTTCCCCAAAGATGTGTTACGTCTGCATAGACTTCTTGATGAAGTCCCCACTCTCCTGGATGGAGATCGTGTCTGCTGAGGAAGTCTGCTTCCCAGTTGTCCACTCCCGGAATGAAGACAGCCGACAGAGCGCTTACATGATTTTCCGCCCAGCGAAGGATCCTTGTGGCTTCTGCCATCGCGACTCTGCTTCTTGTCCCGCCTTGGCGGTTCACATGAGCCACTGCTGTGACATGGTCTGATTGAATCAGAACCGGTAGGTTTCGAAGAAGACTCTCCGCTTGTCGAAGGCCGTTGTAAATGGCCCTGAGTTCCAACACATTGATGTGTAGACAGGACTCCTGGTCTGACCAAAGACCCTGAAATTTTTTTCCCTGTGTGACCGCTCCCCATCCTCGGAGGCTCGCGTCCGTGGTAACCAGGATCCAATCCTGAATTCCGAACCTGCGACCCTCCAGGAGGTGAGCACTTTGCAACCACCACAGGAGGGATACTCTGGCCCCTGGGGACAGAGTTATTTTCCTATGTAAGTGCAGATGGGACCCCGACCACATGTCCAGAAGGTCCCATTGAAAAGTCCTTGCATGGAACCTTCCGAAGGGAATGACCTCGTAGGCCGCCACCATTTTTCCCAGAACTCGAGTACATTGGTGAACTGACACCCTTTTTGGTTTTAGCAGGTCTCTGACCATGTTCTGGATGTCTTGGGCTTTCTCTATTGGGAGGAAGACCTTCATTTGTTCCGTATCCAGTATCATACCTAGGAACGGTAGTCGAGTTGTCGGAAACAACTGTGACTTCGGTAGATTTAGAATCCAACCGTGTTGCTGGAGCACTCTCAGAGAGAGCGCCACACTGCTCAGCAATTTCTCCCTTGATCTCGCTTTTATCAGGAGATCGTCCAAGTATGGGATAATTGTGACTCCATGCTTGCGCAGAACCACCATCATTTCCGCCATTATCTTGGTGAAAATCTTCGGGGCCGTGGAGAGTTCAAACGGCAACGTCTGAAATTGGTAATGACAATCCTGTACAGCGAATCTCAGGTATTCCTGATGGGGGGCATATATGGGGACATGAAGGTACGTATCCTTTATGTCCAGAGACACCATAAACTCCCCCTCCTCCATGTTGGCTATTATCGCTCTGAGAGATTCCATTTTGAATTTGAATCTTTTTATGTACAGGTTTAGGGATTTCAGATTCAAAATGGGTCTGACCGAACCGTCCGGTTTCGGGACCACAAATAGGGTTGAGTAGTAACCTCTTCCCTGCTTGTGCAGGGGAATCTTGATTATCACTTGCTGTATACACAGCGTTTGAATTGCAGCTAACACTATATCCCTTTCCGATGTGGAAGCTGGTAGGGCCGATTTGAAAAATCGGCGAGGGGGCACCTCCTCGAATTCCAATTTGTAACCCTGGGAAACTATTTCCAACACCCAGGGATTCAGGTCCGAACTGACCCAGGCCTGACTGAAAAGTCGAAGAAGTGCCCCCACCGGTGCGGACTCCCTTGGGGGAGCCCCAGCGTCATGCTGTGGGTTTTGGAGCAGCCGGGAAGGACTTTTGTTCCTGGGCACCTGCCGAAGCAGGTGCTCTTTAGCCTCTGCCCTTTCCTCTGGCGAGGAAAGAAGATCCCCGACCTCTTCTGGACTTGTGCGACCGAAAGGACTGCATCTGATAGGGTGTTACTTTCTTTTGCTGCTGGGGAATATATGGTAAAAAATTTGATTTACCTGCTGTCGCTGTGGAAACCAGGTCAGTCAGCCCATCCCCAAACAATACATGACCCTTATAGGGTAGTACTTCCATATGTTTCTTGGAATCCGCATCACCCGTCCATTGGCGAGTCCATAAGGATCTTCTCGCTGAGATAGACATGGCATTGGCCCTAGAAGCTAGCAATACAATGTCCCTTTGAGCATCCCTCATAAATAAGACTGCGTCCTTTATGTGGGCTAGAGTTAAGAATATAGTATCCTTATCCATATTATCAAATTGATCTGTCAGCTCATCTGTCCAAGCTGCAATCGCGCTACCCATGCCGACGCAATTGTTGGTCTTAGCACAGCCCCTGTATGAGAATAAATACACTTTAGGTAGTTTCTTGCCTGCGATCTGCAGGGTCCTTAAGGGCCGCTGTGTCAGGAGACTGTAGCGCCACATTCTTGGACAAGCGCGTCAGGGCCTTGTCCACAGTGGGGGAAGATTCCCAAATCTCCCTGTCCTGCTTAGGGAAGGGGTATGCCATATAAATTCTTTTGGGGATCTGCGGTCTCTTGTCCGGAGTCTCCCAAGCTTTCCCAAAGAAATCATTTAATTCATGAGATGCGGGAAAATTAATAATCTGTTTCTTTTCCTTAAACATGTGTACCCTTGTGTCGGGGACCGAGGGTTCATCCTCAATATGCAACACATCCCTTATTGCCACAATCATACACTGAATGGTTTTAGTCACCCTAGGGTGCAATTTTACTTCGTCATAGTTGACACTGGAATCAGAGTCCATGTCGGTAGTAGTGTCTTGTGTTAAGGGACGCTTTTGAGACCCCGACGGGCCCTGTGAGTCGGTCCAATCCGAGGATTGACCCCCTGATGTCCCCCCTAATTCAGCCATATCAAGCCTTTTATGTAAAGATGCCACACTTGCATTCAACATATGCCACATGTCCATCCAATCCGGAGTCGGCACAACCGACGGGGACACACCAATCATTTGCTCCACCGCCTCCTTGGAGAAGCCTTCCGCCTCAGACATGTCGACACACAGGTACTGACACCCCCCACACACACAGGGATTAACCTATAAGGGGACAAAACCCCAAACAGGCCCTTAGGAGAGACAGAGAGAGAGTATGCCAGCACACACCCAGCGCTTAATAACACTGGAAAGATATGACCAGATAGCGCTTTTATATATATTATGCCAATTCCCACTCACTGCGCTCAAAATGCCCCCTCTCCTCTTTTTTCCAGCCTGAATGTTCAGCAGGGGAGAGACCAGGGAGCCAGCGTTTTCCTCATGCAGCTTCTGTGGAGAAAATGGCGCTGGTTAGTGCTGGGGATCAAGCTCCGCCCACCCGACGGCGGGCTCCGGTCCCGGTGATTTTTTTTTATAGAAAATGGCGGGGGATCGTAGAATTACTGCCCAGCAGCCTAATCTATCTGGTCAGTGCCCAAATGTGAGGTTTATTGCTGCCCAGGGCGCCCCCCCCCCTGCGCCCTGCACCCTTCAGTGCTGCTCTGTGTGTGTGACTGGGAGCAATGGCGCGCAGCGGTACTCATAAAGATCTGATGTCTTCTGTCGCCTAAGATGTCTTCTGCCTTCTCATCCGGCTTCTATCTTCGGCATCTGTGAGGAGGACGGCGGCACGGCTCCGGGACGAACCCCAGGTGAAACCTGTGTTCAGACTCCCTCTGGAGCTAATGGTGTCCAGTAGCCTTAGAAGCAGTGCCCAACTTGACAAGCCAGCTCTGCTTCTCTCTCCTCGGTCCCACGATGCAGGGAGCCTGTTGCCACCAGGACTCCCTGAAAATAAAAAACCTAACAAAATTCTTATCCACAGAAAACTCTGGAGAGCTCTCTGCAGTGCACCCATTCTACTCTGGGCACAAGATCTAACCGAGGTCTGGAGGAGGGGCATAGAGGGAGGAGCCAGTGCACACCCATAGTCAAAGTTATTTTTAGGTGCCCTATCTCCTGCGGAGCCCGTCTATAACCCATGGTCCTTACGGAGTCCCCAGCATCCTCTAGGACGTAAGAGAAATAAAAAAAAGGTGTCTTTTTTTTTGTGTCGACCATTTACATGTCGACCGCTTGACCCTGTGGACCTAATGCATGTTGACCACTAGGGATAGGCCTATTGACTGTAGACCTTTTTAGTGTAGATCTAATAATCCAACCCCCCCCCCCCCCCCACCCCCAATTAAATTTTTTTTCATCATTCCTCAAGTTGATACAATGCTATGAAAGATCGATTTATTTAACAACTTTTGTTGATATAAAATCTATCTTCCATAGCGCTGTATCTGCATCTTGAGGTATACTGAACATACTTTAGGAGGCTGACACCCTCCATTTACAGCAGCTGGGGGATTTGATAGCACCAGTGCAGATCACCTTCTCTGTAAATCGTAATCATTGCTGGTTCGGCAAGGACCACACATAGCACTTTTATCCAATGTAGATCAAATTGTCCTAAAACGGACATGTGTCAACAACTTCAGTTTATTTGAGCCTACCCTGCTTTGCTTTTCTCTAAAACTGCAAAAATAGAGAAAAAAAAAGAAAAAGAAAAAAATGGTATTTAATTAGAGACCCTTCTTCTCGTCTATTAAATTAATCTGGTTTCTGGCATTAACCAGTAGAATCCAAGATAATTTCCTGGACCTATGTAGTAACATGGTCGCGGCACCAGAAAACAGGCTATTTCGGGGCCAAGGCGGGTCATGTAACCATACAGGTGTTATGTTATGTCAACTTGTCTCTCTTTATTGCTGGGATTCAGCCATGAGGTTAGATTTGTATGCAGTACAAGCAAAGTACTTACCTCCCACTTGAAACCTGTTTCCCGAGCAGATGTTTTCCCCGGGGGAATCCATGGGACCCGGGTCTTTACTTTCACGCTGCGACGCAAGTTTCCAGAATCGCTTTTCATTTTACTTTTGCTCCCTTTCTGATAAGAGCACAGAAATAATCTCAATCAATCTGTAGATCTTTACGTTACGTTGCATACATGGTGTCGTTCTTAAATACCTCATTTCTCTACAAGAGATCTCCACCGCACTTAGTAATATCTATTAATGTCAACATATGGTTTTATACTACAACCCACTCATGCAGATCAAAGCTATATGCACCTGTATTACTTTTGACTTCTCCATGGTATAGGCCTTCTGGAATCATATTGCTATTCAAAACCCCTCTTTCTCCAAAGGGACTAAATTGTTGTTGGCTCGTGTTGCAGCCGCCGCAAAGAAAACAATTTTGTCTCAATAAATAACACTCAGATCTGATACCCTTGTGTCTTAGATTACCAGGTCTAACTTCTCTTTACCAAATGGATTGGGTATATTGCTCCCTAGATGCTGAATCCCGCTCCCCAAAATTCTTTAAAATCTGGTTACCTTACTTACTTATGTTGCCGTCTGCCACCAAAGACCCGATCGCACGCTGCATTTTTTCGCAGCCGTGCGATCGGGTCTGAACTGTGCATGCGTGTGACCCGCAATGCGCAGGCGAGTCAGCTGCCGGCGACGGCCGGTGCCAGGCAGCGATGAATCGTACGGAGAAAGCGATCACAAGAAGATTGACAAACAGAAGGCGTTCGTAGGCAGCAACTCACCGTTTTCTGGAAGTGTCCGGAAAAACGCAGGTGTGCCCGGCCGTTTTCAGGGAGGGTTTCCGACGTCAGCAACATCCCGGATTGTCACAGCTGCTGAGTAAGTCCTGGGCTGTGCAGAAACTGCACAAACTGTTGTTTGTGCAACTCACTGCACAGCCGATCGCACTCATGCAAGCGTTTTCCCCTCCCCTGTAGGTGGCGATTACCTGGTCGCAGCAGTGCGAAAAATAGCCTGCGTGCGACCAGGTCTGAATTAGGCCCTATGTATGTAAGGTAGTTCGATTAACATCGTGGTATAATATGGAAACTCTCACCATTGTCTCACCGCCGTTTTGACCTGCCTGACCAATTCCACTGGTCTACTTCTGATACAATATACAACATAAACGATTAGGGAGTATTTAGAAGTACTTTCTCATCTTTTCTCTGTAGCTTCTGTACTTTACAGTAGTTATTCTACTTGTGTGTACTGCGACATACAATTTGTAATTGCTTTGTGTGTTATTTCAATTGTCAGAGTCGAAAAATATTGCAGTACACACATCAAGTACAAACTACACACAGATGACCTCCATGCGCGTACTTATTCTGCCGTGCGTGCACATATTCACAATTTGCGTATGGCCGCTCCCGTGGTCCTGCGTATTAGAGCATGGTATGAGTATTTACAGTAGTGTTTGAAGTCGCATGGAAAAGCCATAAAAACACATTACATATTTAATCCAAATAGTGTACATTGGGTGTAATTCCAAGTTGATCGCGGCAGGAATTTTGTTAGCAGCTGGGCAAAACCATGTGCACTGCAGGGGAAGCAGATTTAACATGTGAAGAGAGTTAGATTTGGGTGTGGTGTGTTCAATCTGCAATCTAATTTGCAGTGTAAAAATAAAGCAGCCAGTATTTACCCTGCACAGAAAATAAGAATTTACTCACCGGTAATTCTATTTCTCGTAGTCCGTAGTGGATGCTGGGAACTCCGTAAGGACCATGGGGAATAGACAGGCTCCGCAGGAGACTGGGCACTCTAAAGAAAAGATTAGGTACTATCTGGTGTGCACTGGCTCCTCCCTCTATGCCCCTCCTCCAAACCTCAGTTAGGGAAACTGTGCCCGGAAGAGCTGACATTACAAGGAAAGGAAATTTTGAATCCAGGGTAAGACTCATACCAGCCACACCAATCACACCGTACAACTTGTGATACCTTTACCTAGTTAACAGTATGAACAACCACTGAGCCTCACTCAACGGATGGCTCATAACAATAACCCTTAGTTAAGCAATAACTATATACACGTATTGCAGAAAGTCCGCACTTGGGACGGGCGCCCGGCATCCACTACGGACTACGAGAAATAGAATTACCGGTGAGTAAATTCTTATTTTCTCCGACGTCCTAGTGGATGCTGGGAACTCCGTAAGGACCATGGGGATTATACCAAAGCTCCCAAACGGGCGGGAGAGTGCGGATGACTCTGCAGCACCGAATGAGAGAACTCCAGGTCCTCCTCAGCCAGGGTATCAAACTTGTAGAACTTTGCAAATGTGTTTGAACCCGACCAAGTAGCCGCTCGGCAAAGCTGTAAAGCCGAGACCCCTCGGGCAGCCGCCCAAGAAGAGCCCACCTTCCTTGTGGAATGGGCTTTTACCGATTTTGGATGCGGCAATCCAGCCGCAGAATGAGCCTGCTGAATCGGGCTACAGATCCAGCGAGCAATAGTTTGCTTTGAAGCAGGAGCACCCAGCTTTTTGGGGGCATGCAAGATAAACAGCGAGTCAGTCTTCCTGACTCCAGCCGTTCTGGAAACATATATTTTCAAAGCCCTGACTACGTCCAGCAACTTGGAGTCCTCCAAGTCCCGAGTAGCCGCAGGCACCACAATAGGTTGGTTCAAATGAAACGAGGACACCACCTTTGGGAGAAATTGGGGACGAGTCCTCAATTCTGCCCTGTCCATATGGAAGATCAGATATGGGCTTTTACATGACAAAGCCGCCAATTCCGACACACGCCTAGCCGATGCGAAGGCCAACAGCATGACCACTTTCCACGTGAGATACTTCAGTTCCACGGTCTTAAGTGGCTCAAACCAGTGGGATTTCAGGAAATCCAACACAACGTTAAGATCCCAGGGTGCCACTGGTGGCACAAAAGGGGGCTGAATATGCAGCACTCCCTTAACAAATGTCTAAACCTCAGGCAGTGAAGCCAGTTCTTTTTGAAAGAAAATGGATAGGGCCGAAATCGACCTTTATGGACCCCAATTTTAGGCCCATAGTCACCCCTGACTGTAGGAAGTGCAGAAAACGACCCAGTTGGAATTCCTCTGTAGGGGCCTTCCTGGCCTCACACCAAGCAACATATTTTCGCCATATACGGTGATAAAGCTTTGCTGTCACGTCTTTCCTAGCCTTTATCAGCGTAGGAATAACTTCATCCGGAATGCCTTTTTCTGCTAGGATCCGGCGTTCAACCGCCATGCCGTCAAACGCAGCCGCGGTAAGTCTTGGAACAGACAGGGCCCTTGTTGCAGCAGGTCCTGTCTGAGAGGCAGAGGCCACGGGTCCTCTGTGCGCATTTCTTGCAGTTCCGGGTACCAAGTCCTTCTTGGCCAGTCCGGAACAATGAGTATTGTTCTTATTCCTCTCTTTCTTACTATTCTCAGTACTTTTGGTATGAGAGGAAGAGGAGGAAACACATACCAACTGGTACACCCACGGTGTCACTAGGGCGTCCACAGCTATCGCCTGAGGGTCCCTTGACCTGGCGCAATATCTTTTTAGCTTTTTGTTGAGGCGGGACGCCATCATGTCCACCTGTGGCAGTTCCCATCGGTTTGCAATCAGTTGGAAGACTTCTTGATGAAGTCCCCACTCTCCCGGGTGGAGGTCGTGTCTGCTGAGGAAGTCTGCTTCCCAGTTGTCCACTCCCGGAATGAACACTGCTGACAGTGCTTGCACGTGATTCTCCGCCCATCGAAGAATGTTTGTGGCTTCCGCCATTGCCATCCTGCTTCTTGTGCCGCCCTGGCGGTTTACATGGGCGACCGCCGTGATGTTGTCTGACTGGATCAGCACTGGCCGGTTTCGAAGCAGGGGCTCTGCTTGACTCAGGGCGTTGCAAATGGCCCTTAATTCCAGTATATTTATGTGTAGAGAAGTCTCCAGACTTGACCACAGCCCTTGGAAGTTTCTTCCCCAAGTGACTGCCCCCCATCCTCGGAGGCTTGCATCCGTGGTCACCAGGACCCAATCCTGTATGCCGAACCTGCGGCCCTCGAGAAGGTGAGCACTCTGCAGCCACCACAGAAGAGACACCCTGGCCCATGGGGACAGGGTGATCAGCCGATGCATCTGAAGATGCGATCCGGACCACTTGTCCAACAGATCCCACTGAAAGATCCTTGCATGGAACCTGCCGAAGGGAATGGCTTCGTATGAAGCAACCATCTTTCCCAGGACTCGCGTGCAGTGATGCACCGATACCCGTTTTGGTTTCAGGAGGTCCCTGACCAGAGATGCTAATTCCTGGGCCTTCTCCACCGGGAGAAACACCTTCTTCTGTTCTGTGTCCAGAATCATGCCCAGGAAAAGCAGACGCGTCGTAGGAATCAGCTGAGACTTTGGAACATTCAGAATCCAGCCGTGCTGTTGCAACACTTCCTGAGAGAGTGCTACGCTGATCAACAACTGCTCCCTGGACCTCGCCTTTATGAGGAGATCGTCCAAGTACGGGATAATTATAACTCCCTTCTGCCGAAGGAGTATCATCATTTCGGCCATTACCTTGGTAAATATGCTCGGTGCCGTGGACAGGCCAAACGGCAACGTCTGGAACTGGTAATGACAGTCCTGTACCACAAATCTGAGGTACTTCTGGTGAGGTGGGTAAATGGGGATATGCAAGTAAGCATCTTTGATGTCCAGCGACACCATAAAATCCCCCTCTTCCAGGCTTGCAATAACCGCTCTGAGCGATTCCATTTTGAACTTAAATTTCTTTATATAAGTGTTCAAGGACTTTAAATTCAGAATGGGTCTCACCGAACCGTCCGGTTTCGGTACCACAAACATTGTGGAATAGTAACCCCTTCCCTGTTGAAGGAGGGGGACCCTGACAATCACTTGCTGGAGGTACAGCTTGTGAATTGCTGCCAGCACTACCTCCCTTTCCATGGGGGAAGCTAGCAAGGCTGATTTGAGGTAACGGCGTGGGGGAGTCGCTTCGAATTCCAGCTTGTATCCCTGAGATACAATTTGTATAGCCCAGAGATCCACCTGTGAGCGGTTCCACTGGCTGCTGAAGTTTCGGAGACGCGCCCCCACCGCACCTAGCTCCGCCTGTGGAGCCCCAACGTCATGCGGTGGACTTAGTGGAAGTAGGGGAGGACTTTTGTTCCTGGGAACTGGCTGCATGGTGCAGCTTCTTACCTCTACCCCTGCCTCTGGCAAGAAAGGATGCACCCCTGACCCTCTTGCCTTTTTGGGAACGAAAGGACTGCATTTGATAATACGGTGCTTTCTTAGGCTGTGAGGAAACCGGAGGCAAGAAAGTGGACTTTCCAGCTGTCGCTGTAGACACGAGGTCCGACAGACCGTCCCCAAACAATTCCTCACCCTTATAAGGCAAAACCTCCATGTGTTTTTTAGAATCAGCATCTCCTGTCCATTGCAGAGTCCATAAGACCCTCCTGGCAGAAATGGACATAGCATTAATTCTAGAGCCCAGCAGGCAAATGTCCCTCTGAGCATCTCGCATATATAAGACGACGTCTTTGATATGGCCCAGGGTTAGCAAAACAGTATCTCTGTCGAGGGAATCTATGTCGTCTAACAGATTATCTGTCCACGCTGCTACAGCACTACACATCCAGGCTGAAGCAATAGCAGGTCTCAGTAGAGTACCAGAGTGTGTATACACTGACTTCAGGATAGCTTCCTGCTTTCTATCCGCAGGCTCCTTTAGGGCGGCCGTATCCTGAGACGGCAGGGCCACCTTTTTAGATAAGCGTGTCAGCGCCTTGTCCACCCTAGGGGATGTTTCCCAACGTAACCTGTCCGTTGGCGGGAAAGGGTACGCCATCAGTAACCTCTTAGAAATCACTAATTTCTTATCAGGGGAACTCCACGCTTCTTCACACAATTCATTTAATTCATCAGATGGGGGGAAAAGTCACTGGCTGCTTTTTCTCCCCAAACATATAAACCCTCTTGGTATTAACCGGGTTACTCTCAGAAATGTGCAATACATCTTTCATTGCAATAATCATGTATCGGATGGCCTTGGTCATTTTAGACTGTAAATGTGCCTCATCATTGTCGACACTGGAGTGGGACTCCGTGTTGACATCTGTGTCAACCATCTAAGATAGAGGGCGTTTATGAGCCCCTGACGGTTTCTGAGTCGCCTGGGCAGGCGCGGGCTGAGACCCCGGCTGTCCCAAGGCTGCAGCGCCATCAAACCTTTTATGTAAGGAGTTTACATTGTCATTTAAGACCTTCCACATATCCATCCAATCAGGTGTCGGCCCCGACGGGGGCGATACCAAACTAATCTGCCCTTGCTCCGCCTCCACGTAACCTTCCTCATCAAACATGTCGACACAGCCGTACCGACACACCGCACACACACACAGGGAATGCTCAGACTGAGGACAGGACCCCACAAAGTCCTTTGGGGAGACAGAGAGAGAGTATGCCAGCACACACCACAGCGCTATATAACACAGGGATTTTCACTACTAATAAGCGATATACCCAATAGCTGCTTTTTTTGTATTCTTTGCGCCTAAATTTATGTGCCCCCCCCTCTCTTTTTAACCCGTCTTGTACCTGGATACTGCAGGGGAGAGCCTGGGGAGCTGCCTTCCAGCGGAGCTGTGAAGAAAAAATGGTGCTGGTGTGCTGAGGAAGAAGGCCCCGCCCCCTCAGTGGCGGGCTTCTGTCCCGCTTTCAGTGTAAAATAATGGCGGGGGTTTTTACATATATACAGTGCTAGACTGTATATATGTATTTTTATGCCAAAGGTACTTCAATTGCAGCCCAGGGCGCCCCCCCCAGCGCCCTGCACCCTACAGTGACCGGAGTGTGTGAGTGTGCTGGGAGCAATGGCGCACAGCTGCGGTGCTGTGCGCTACCTTAATGAAGACAGGAGTCTTCAGCCGCCGATTTCGTCGTCTTCTAGCTTCTGTTCTTCTGGCTCTGCAAGGGGGACGGCGGCGCGGCCCTGGGAACGGACGATCGAGGACAGGTGCCTGTGTTCGAACCCTCTGGAGCTAATGGTGTCCAGTAGCCTAAGAAGCACAAGCTAGCTGCAAGCAGGTAGGTTTGCTTCTCTCCCCTTAGTCCCACGTAGCAGTGAGTCTGTTGCCAGCAGAAGCTCACTGAAAATAAAAAACCTAATAAATACTTCTTTACTAGTAAGCTCAGAAGAGCCCACTAGGAGCACCCAGCTCTGGCCAGGCACAGATTCTAACTAAGGTCTGGAGGAGGGGCATAGAGGGAGGAGCCAGTGCACACCAGATAGTACCTAATCTTTTCTTTAGAGTGCCCAGTCTCCTGCGGAGCCCGTCTATTCCCCATGGTCCTTACGGAGTTCCCAGCATCCACTAGGACGTCAGAGAAATAAAATAACCCACCCAAATCTAACTCTTTCTGCACATGTTATATCTGCCTCCCCTGCAGTACACATGGTTTTGCCCAACTGCTAACAAAATTCCTGCTGCGATCAACTTGGAATTACCCCCAATATACACCTAGTCTCTCTGCATCACACCAGCAAGTTACAACAGTTTAAATGGTATCAGAACAAAGGGATTCACCTTTACAGGATTGGAGGGGACAGAACAAGGTTATAAGGTGGTGTTTGGTATCCAGCTGTAGGGTATTTTAAGGGCAATATTCCGGTGTGGGTTTGCAGAAGATCGCACGCTCCTGCGAATAGTTATGCGCAGGAGCAGAACATAGATATTAACGGTGTTTACTGTACCTTTGGTATGCGGCGGGAACCCAGAGGAGACCACCTGCAAGGGCACCTGGAACAGACATCGCCCACCTATTCAAACCAACATATGAGCTCTCCTGTACTGTAAATAACCATCCCTGTGTCCAATGGACAAAGAGATTACAGTATCCATTGTGTTAGGTTTTGGAATATTGTATAAGAGAGCCAGCTGCATGCCCGGCCAGTACACAGACTCTGAAGGTCATCTACCTTGATGACTGAGGACCAGACTGGGAAGCGCAGGCGAAACCAAACACGTATGTACCATTGATTGTAGCCATTCTTCTATTGGCTTGTATTGTATATATTGTAACCCCTGCAAGTAAAGAACCGTTGGTGGGTTAGACCCCAACCTAGTTTTGAATTACAATTGGTTTCGTGTCCCATTTCCTTGCTAAGGTTTAAAGCAGAGGTTCTCAAACTCGGTCCTCGGGGGCACACACAGTGCATGTTTTGCAGGTCTCCTCACAGAATCGCAAGTGAAATAATTAGCTCATCCTGTGGACCTTTTAAAATGTGTCTGAGTAATTAATACACCTGTGCACCTGCTGGGTTACCTGCAAAACATGCACTGTGTGTGCCCCCGAGGACCGAGGTTGAGAACCTCTGGTTTAAAGTGTATTTACAGCCACTCGGGCTGCTACATTGTGCTAACAGTGTATAGGCCTGTGTACGCAAACTGTGTAGTCACTACGCTCTTTCAGCGTACGTACGCAGTGTACGATCTCGTGTACGTAAGGTTTCTGAACAATATAAGGGTGAAAGGTTAATTACAGCAGCAGCTCAATATTAAAGTGTATCAAGTGTGTTTAAAGTATAAGCTTTTTAGTCCTGCAAGTAAACAGACGTTTACAATTGAGGGCTCTATCCGGTTTTCACATGCTCACAGCCTAACAGGTCATAGCAGACTTAATCTATCCGCAAAGGGCGGAAAGTTATCCTACGTAGCCTTTTCCTGGTCAGTGGATGTGCTGAAAACCCTATTTGTGTGCTGTTAGATTGCGTCTGCTCTGTCTGGTCTGCAGAGGTGCTGATAGAACCCGTAAAACAGGAAAAAAGCTATTTAAAAATCTGTGACTTTTTTTGGGTGCCAAAAGCGTACACAAAGGGCACCGATACTTTGCATACCCTCTCACATTGTTGCCGCAAGATTTAGATTGCTAGATTTGTTTAGATCTGTGTGAAATCAGATACATTTGTTGCTATATAGTTAAATTTGAAATAAAAGTGTTTAAGGAAGTAAATATAAAGCACAACACGCAGGTCTGGCCCTGTCGTTAAAGATCACAAGCACAACCGCTTGTTCTGTGTAAGCGAGTATAGTTAGCATTCCTCACATTTATAGAGTTGTGCGATTTGTTTTATTGCATACGCACATTGGTACACGTGGCACGGAACGTGAGGACAGCGTACAAAAACGTGCACGTGGCGCAAGGCCGCACACGTGGCATAGGGGTACGCGCGGTTGCGTAATTACGCAAGCTTGCGTAGGGTTGTGTGCGCATAATAAAATTACACGATAGTTTCGTTCAGTTAAAAGGTGGGACAGTAGCCATGCTACAATAGCACATAACTATCCGGTTTCAAAAGCAGATTAGTATAAGAATTTTGTTTAAACTGCATTGCCTCTGAGGAAAAGCTGCCGACCAGAACGAGTGAAAATTTTCTGTACAGAAAAACAAGGTGTATTTGAGTGAGTGAAAGCGGAGTAAGTGGAGCTGAACCCGGGAACTAGGTGGTCTAGGTGATATTCTGGAGTGGTAACACTGGGTTAGTAGACGCCCGGTGGCATAGGGTTCGCTACCTTGCGTGATTAGAACTAGGTGGTCTAGGTGATCTGAAGTGGTCTAGGTGTCCCATACAACTAGGTGATCTCTAGGAGTTTCAGGTGGTCTACAGCAATCCTAGGGCATATAGATAACTAGTATCTATAGGCTGTGAGATTGCATTGCATGTCCGTGTGTTCTACACAGCACAACGCGATACCACGGTGTCATAGGCGCTGTGGAAAAGCATACGCAGACGTGATTGTATAGACAAAGGGGTTTTTATTTGCTAACGTCAGGAAATCTCCCTGGTGGGCGTCCACTGGAAAGGGTGAACAATAGTTATCTAATTTCTCTGTTTTTCACCCTACAAAAATTCCAGTTTAAAGATACAGAAAAGGAATTTTTCGCTGCCTCTCTCAGGAAACTATTCCAACAGAACCTCCACCGAGAGAAATCACGGTGCTGTAGGGTCTGATAGGAGCCCTAAGTTGGGTACATCGCGATCCACTATCAACAGTGTATCGTAGTACTGGCCAGTGTGGGAAAGAGTGGGTGAAAGCGCTCTAAGAACTTTCACCGTCTACTAGCATTGAGTATTTTGGTGTTTGTGGAAATTTTTTTAGTTATTAAAAAGACCCACAAATATGGGAGCCAGTTGCTCAAGTGAGAGACGTTTGTGCAGGGTTCAGGCTGAAGAAGAAAGACCAAAAGGGTCAGCAAGGTTTATCATGTGTGAAAAATATGGTTCACACACGGAAGTTTTTTGCAATGAATGGGTACGTATGACTGCGGAAGATAGGGCATCATTCCCTAGGGTGGGCAGCTTTGAACCAGAGGTACTGCAGAATGTAGGCAGTAAAATATGTCTGCTTAAATCCAGAAAGCAAAGGATTAGACATAACGATTGTTTAAAACTGTGGCAACAAGAGGGGGAGATGCAAAGGGAACAAACTCGCAAAGCAAGTTCCAAACCTAGCAGGAATGAGGACACAAACACACCAGTAATCGACACAAGTCGAGAGGGAAGAGATGGCTACAGTCAATGGTATATCTATGAATGATAGTAGAATGCAAGAGAAATGTATTAACCCTAATTTTTGCAAGATGTATCCTGTTTTGAAGTCTTTTCAAGGTTATAGGTCACAGGAAGATGAAGGACCCAGCCAAATCGCAGCTCTCATTCAGGCAGTCGCCTTGCAGGAAACTCAGGTGGGGCCTGTCCACCCAGTTAGAGCAGTAACAGTATTCCCCACTGAAAGAACTGGTGAGGTCACAGCTGCCGGTAAGTGTGAGACGGGTCATTGCACAGAGACAACACCTTACAGCAAACAGATTAAGAACGGAATGGTAGGATTACATCCTGTCTTTGAAATGGTAACTCCCAATGGGGGAACCGATAGCCAGGGAGTAATCCTCACCAGGAATAATGCAATGTATTGCCCGTGGTCCAGAGCTGAGCTGCGGTCAATCATTTCAGAATTCCCCGATCCCCGGAAGCATTTAGCCAGATGTCAGAAGTTTATCAGAGATCTGGGTAATGCTCTTGAACCAGCTAACAAAGACTGGCGGATATTTTTGAAAGCGTGCCTACCCCCTAATATTGACACCCAAAAATTTATCACTGATTGTAGATTAGAGTCGGATAGTCCTATAACTGACGGAAACAATCAGGAGAATGTGGAACGAATTAACAGGCAACTAGAGTTGTATTTCCCCACTACTGTTAAGTGGAGAAGAATTTTCTCCATAAAACAGAGGGAAAATGAAATGGCATCCGAATATTTCCATCGGGCCCTGCAAATAATGGATAGATACATTGGGATATCATATACAGAGAACGATGCGAATTACAGGGAGGTGGCTGTCTCTGTGCTAATGGACGGACTCAATAAGACAGTAAGGGACAGGGTACAAACATTTTTGCCTAATTGGAGAGGGACCACAGTAGCTTGTCTTAGAGAGTGCGCAATGGAACACCACAAGAATATTGTTAGGCGCAGAGAACAACAGGAGGAGAGGCGGAGGACTGAAAGTATACAGGCTCTTGCAGCAAAGCCTCATCAGCTTAAACCCCAAAATCCTGGTGGTAAGAAAAGACAATAAAAAAAAGACAAAATAAGAATTTACTTACCGATAATTCTATTTCTCGGAGTCCGTAGTGGATGCTGGGGTTCCTGAAAGGACCATGGGGAATAGCGGCTCCGCAGGAGACAGGGCACAAAAGTAAAGCTTTTACAGGTCGGTGGTGTGTACTGGCTCCTCCCCCTATGACCCTCCTCCAGACTCCAGCTAGGTACTGTGCCCGGACGAGCGTACACAATAAGGGAGGATTTTGAATCCCGGGTAAGACTCATACCAGCCACACCAATCACACCGTACAACTTGTGATCTAAACCCAGTTAACAGTATGATAACAGAGGAGCCTCTGAAAGATGGCTTCCTAAACAATAACCCGAATTAGTTAACAATAACTATGTACAAGTATTGCAGATAATCCGCACTTGGGATGGGCGCCCAGCATCCACTACGGACTCCGAGAAATAGAATTATCGGTAAGTAAATTCTTATTTTCTCTATCGTCCTAAGTGGATGCTGGGGTTCCTGAAAGGACCATGGGGATTATACCAAAGCTCCCAAACGGGCGGGAGAGTGCGGATGACTCTGCAGCACCGAATGAGAGAACTCCAGGTCCTCCTTTGCCAGGGTATCAAATTTGTAAAAATTTTACAAACGTGTTCTCCCCTGACCACGTAGCTGCTCGGCAGAGTTGTAATGCCGAGACCCCTCGGGCAGGCGCCCAAGATGAGCCCACCTTCCTTGCGGAATGGGCCTTAACAGATTTAGGCTGTGGCAGGCCTGCCACAGAATGTACAAGTTGAATTTTGTTACAAATCCAACGAGCAATCGACTGCTTAGAAGCAGGTGCACCCAACTTGTTGGGTGCATACAGTATAAACAGCGAGTCAGATTTTCTGACTCCAGCCGTCCTTTAAATGTATATTTTTTAAGGCTCTGACAACGTCCAACAACTTGGAGTCCTTCAAGTCGTCTGTAGCCGCAGGCACTACAATAGGCTGGTTCAGGTGAAACGCTGATACCACCTTAGGGAGAAAATGCGGACGCGTCCGCAGCTCTGCCCTATGTCGAATGGAAAATTAAATAAGGGCTTTTATAAAACAAAGCCGCCAGTTCAGATACTCTCCCGGCCGAAGCCAGGGCCAGTAACATAGTAACTTTCCATGTGAGATATTTCAAATCCACATTCTTTAGTGGTTCAAACCAATTGGATTTGAGGAAATCTAAAACTACATTTAGATCCCACGGTGCCACCTTAGGCACCACAGGAGGCTGTATATGCAGTACTCCTTTGATAAAATCTGGACCTCAGGGACTGAGGCCAATTCTTTTTGGAAGAATATTGATAGGGCCGAAATTTGAACCTTAATAGATCCCAATTTGAGACCCATAGACAATCCTGATTGCAGGAAATGTAGGAAAACGACCCAGTTGAAATTCCTCCATCGGAGCACTCCGCTGCTCGCACCACGCAACATATTTTCGCCAAATACGGCGATAATGCTTCGCGGTGACTTCCTTCCTTGCCTTTATCAAGGTAGGAATGACTTCTTCCGGAATGCCTTTTCCTTTTAGGATCTGGCATTCAAACGCCATGCCGTCAAACGCAGCCGCGGTAAGTCTTGAAAAAGACAAGGACCCTGCTGAAGCAGGTCCCTTCTCAGAAGTAGAGGCCACGGATCGTCCGTGACCATCTCTTGAAGTTCCGGGTACCAAGTCCTTCTTGGCCAATCCGGAGCCACTAGTCTTACTCCTCTTTGCCGTATAATCCTCAATACCTTTGGTATGAGAGGCAGAGGAGGAAACACATATACCGACTGGTACACCCAAGGTGTTACCAGCGCGTCCACAGCTATTGCCTGCGGATCTCTTGACCTGGCGCAATACCTGTCCAGTGTTTTGTTGAGGCGAGACGCCATCATGTCCACCATTGGTTTTACCCAACGGTTTAATAGCATGTGGAAAACTTCTGGATGAAGTCCCCACTCTCCCGGGTAAAGGTCGTGTCTGCTGAGGAAGTCTGCTTCCCAGTTGTCCACGCCCGGGATGAATACTGCTGACAGTGCTATCACGTGATTCTCCGCCCAGCGAAGGATCCTGGCAGCTTCTGCCATTGCCCTCCTGCTTCTTGTGCCGCCCTGTCTGTTTACATGGGCGACTGCCGTGATGTTGTCCGACTGGATCAACACCGGTCTTCCTTGAAGCAGAGGTTCCGCCTGGCTTAGAGCATTGTAGATTGCTCTTAGTTCCAGAATGCTTATGTGAAGAGACTTTTTCAGGCTCGACCACACTCCCTGGAAATTTCTTCCCTGTGTGACTGCTCCCCAGCCTCTCAGGCTGGCATCCGTGGTCACCAGGATCCAATCCTGCATGCCGAATCTGCGGCCCTCCAATAGATGAGCCTCCTGCAACCACCACAGAAGGGATACCCTTGTCCTCGGCGACAGGGTTATCCGCAGGTGCATCTGAAGATGCGACCCTGACCATTTGTCCAACAGATCCCTTTGCATGGAATCTGCCGAAAGGGATTGCTTCGTAAGAAGCTACCATTTTTTCCCAGGACTCTTGTGCATTGATGTACAGACACCTTTCCTGGTTTTAGGAGGTTCCTGACCAGGTCAGATAACTCCTTGGCTTTTTCTTCGGGAAGAAAAACCTTTTTCTGAACTGTGTCCAGAATCATCCCCAGGAACAGCAGACGAGTTGTCGGCATTAATTGGGATTTTGGAATATTCAGAATCCATCCGTGCTGCTTTAGCACCTCTTGAGATAGTGCTAAACCCATCTCTAGCTGTTCTCTGGACCTTGCCCTTATTAGGAGATCGTCCAAGTATGGGATAATTAATACGCCTTTTCTTCGAAGAAGAAATATTATCTCGGCCATTACCTTTGTAAAGACCCGAGGTGCCGTGGACAAACCAAACGGCAGCGTCTGAAACTGATAGTGACAGTTTTGTACAACGAACCTGAGGTACCCCTGGTGTGAGGGGTAATTGGAACGTGGAGATACGCATCCTTGATGCCCAAGGATACCATAAAGTCCCCTTCTTCCAGGTTCGCTATCACTGCTCTGAGTGACTCCATCTTGAACTTGAACTTCTTTATGTACAGGTTCAAGGACTTCAGATTTAGAATAGGCCTTACCGAGCCATCCGGCTTCGGTACCACAAAAAGAGTGGAATAATACCCCTTCCCTTGTTGTAGAAGAGGTACCTTGACTATCACCTGCTGAGAATACAGCTTGTGAATGGCTTCCAAAACCGTCTCCCTTTCTGAGGGGGACGTTGGTAAAGCAGACTTCAGGAAACGGCGAGGTGGCTCTGTCTCTAATTTCAACCTGTACCCCTGAGATATTATCTGCAGGATCCAGGGATTTACCTGCGAGTGAGCCCACTGCGCGCTGTAATTCTTGAGACGACCGCCTACCGCCCCCGAGTCCGCATGCGAAGCCCCAGCGTCATGCTGAGGCTTTTGTAGAAGCCGGGGAGGGCTTCTGTTCCTGGGAAGGAGCTGCCTGTTGCTGTCTCTTCCCTCGTCCTCTGCCTCGTGGCAGATATGAATAGCCCTTTGCTCTCTTATTTTTAAAGGAACGAAAGGGCTGCGGTTGAAAGGTCGGTGCCTTTTTCTGTTGGGGAGTGACTTGAGGTAGAAAGGTGGATTTCCCGGCCGTAGCCGTGGCCACCAAATCCGATAGACCGACCCCAAATAACTCCTCTACGCATCGCCTGTCCACTGTCGTGTCCATAAAGCTCTTCTGGCCGAAATGGACATAGCACTTACCCGTGATGCCAGTGTGCAGATATCTCTCTGTGCATCACGCATATAAAGAAATGCATCCTTTATTTGTTCTAACGACAGTAAAATATTGTCCCTGTCCAGGGTATCAATATTTTCGATCAGGGACTCTGACCAAACTACCCCAGCACTGCACATCCAGGCAGTCGCAATAGCTGGTCGTAGTATAACACCTGCATGTGTGTATATACCTTTTTGGATATTTTCCATCCTCCTATCTGATGGATCTTTAAGTGCGGCCGTCTCAGGAGAGGGTAACGCCACTTGTTTTGATAAGCGTGTTAGCGCTTTGTCCACCCTAGGAGGTGTTTCCCAGCGCTCCCTAACCTCTGGCGGGAAAGGGTATAAAGCCAATAACTTCTTTGAAATTAGCAGTTTTTTATCGGGGCACCCCACGCTTCATCACACACGTCATTTAATTCTTCTGATTCGGTAAAAACTACTGGTAGTTTTTTCACACCCCACATAATACCCTGTTTAGTGGTACCTGTAGTATCAGCTAAATGTAACATCTCCTTTATTGCCAAAATCATATAACGTGTGGCCCTACTGGAAAATACGGTTGATTCGTCACCTTCACCACCGGAATCAGTGCCTGTGTCTGGGTCTGTGTCGACCGACTGAGGCAAAGGGCGTTTTACAGCCCCTGACGGTGTTTGAGGCGCCTGGACAGGCACTAATTGAGTGTCCGGCCGCCTCATGTCGGCAAACGACTGCTTAAGCGAGTTGACGCTATCCCGTAATTCGACAAATAAAGGCATCCATTCTGGTGTCGACCCCCTAGGAGGTGACATCCTCATATTTGGCAATTGCTCCGCCTCCACACCAATAACGTCCTCATACATGTCGACACACACGTACCGACACACAGCAGACACACAGGGAATGCTCTATACGAAGACAGGACCCACTAGCCCTTTGGGGAGACAGAGGGAGAGTCTGCCAGCACACACCAAAAAACGCTATATATGACAGGGATAGCCTTATGATTAAGTGCTCCCTTATAGCTGCTTTTATATTAATATATTGCCATTTATTTTGCCCCCCCTCTCTGTTATACCCTGTTTCTGTAGTGCAGTGCAGGGGAGAGACCTGGGAGCCTTCCTGACCAGCGGAGCTGTGACAGAAAATGGCGCCGTGTGCTGAGGAGATAGGCCCCGCCCCTTTTTCGGCGGGCTCGTCTCCCGCTATTTAGTACATTTAGGCAGGGGTAAATATCTCCATATAGCCTCTGGGGCTATATGTGAGGTATTTTTAGCCTTTTTAAAGGTTTTCATTTGCCTCCCAGGGCGCCCCCCCCCCAGCGCCCTGCACCCTCAGTGACTGCCGTGTGAAGTGTGCTGAGAGGAAAATGGCGCACAGCTGCAGTGCTGTGCGCTACCTTAAGAAGACTGCAGGAGTCTTCAGCCGCCGATTCTGGACCTCTTCTTGCTTCAGCATCTGCGAGGGGGCCGGCGGCGTGGCTCCGGTGACCATCCAGGCTGTACCTGTGATCGTCCCTCTGGAGCTTCATGTCCAGTAGCCAAGAAGCCAATCCATCCTGCACGCAGGTGAGTTCACTTCTTCTCCCCTCTGTCCCTCGTTGCAGTGATCCTGTTGCCAGCAGGAATTACTGTAAAATAAAAAACCTAAGCTAAACTCTCTAAGCAGCTCTTTATGAGAGCCACCTAGAATTGCACCCTTCTCGGCCGGGCACAAAAATCTAACTGGAGTCTGGAGGAGGGTCATAGGGGGAGGAGCCAGTACACACCACCTGACCTGTAAAAGCTTTACTTTTGTGCCCTGTCTCCTGCGGAGCCGCTATTCCCCATGGTCCTTTCAGGAACCCCAGCATCCACTTAGGACGATAGAGAAAAGATAATATGTTACATTTGTAGAAATAAAGGGCATTTTGCCAGAGACTGTAGGAGTAGTAGAACACATAGTCAATATAGACCCCTAGACAGAGAAAACAAGCCACATTATTAAACACATAGACGGGATCAAGGGACATATAGTAAGGAATCACGAGCCATATAGAAAACACAGATTCAGTTAATTGGAAGAACGGAATAAATGCAACTTTACTCTTTTGACAAAACTTGCTGGGGTTAAGATGAGGCCTCTAAACTTTTGCTTCTTTTCTCTAGCAGAAATGGCCCCTGATTAACTTAACAGGAGTTTTGTTAGATATGGTATACATATAGCGTGCTCCCGCCCAGGAAGCACAAAGTATGTTGGATACCCACGAAGACTAATGCATTTCACTGTTCTAGATGCATGTCCATCACAGGTTAAGGAAATTCTCACAGATACCGGATTCCCTACGAACTTAGGATGGACAGGACACTGGATTGATGGCTGGGATAGTCCCAGTAGAGATATGACACATAGAATTTTTTTTTTAGGGGTATAGACAGAGATTCACTTCCCCATAGTGCCCAATCCAGTTGTCAAATTTTATAAAATCCTCTTTGCCTCTATAAACTTATCTGTTACTAACCTCTATGTGATTTTTCTTCAAAGTTTCCTCCTCATCTCTTACGTTCACCGACAGGAGGGTACAATACATGGACCCGATTACAGTTCAAACGCCACATGCCTACTCGGTCCTTCAGAGTTCATCCCAAATCCAGTATATCTCACCAGCACAAGGACACCAGTATTTATGCAGTGTGCCTGGTCATGCACAAAGGGTGGAGAATGAGAATACTGGTAAAGGGAGACTGTGTAGAGACAAATATGCATTATGGTGTGACAGCCTGTTGGTGAATGCCAAACCGGACATTTCCAAACCGGACATTTTCTTTTTGTATTTACTATTTTTTCCCCTCTCTCCTCTCATCCAGAGACGGTTTACTTCACACAACTGATAACACACAACAGTTAAACACATTCAAAATTTGTGTTCCCTACAGGAAAAGGCAGTCTGGAGGGCAAAGGGGTATGGCCAGGAGTCCTCAGGACTTTGGACAGGTGGACACGGTAAGCCAGTAGCCCCCAGAGCATATCTTCCAAGTCTAGCTGAGGTGGCACACGGTCCGACTCATCTAGGCAAAGAGGGTATGTGCAAGCTGGTAAGAGCCTACTGGTGTGCACCAGGATTCTCTTCTCATACAGGTAAGAGAGACATGTTTTACTTGCTTGAGGAAGAATATTGGTAAGACAATACCAACACAGCCATCCCAAATCCCTCCGACAGATGGACCTTTTCAGGTAATACAAATCGACTTCATACAGTTACCACCCTGTAGGAATTTGAAATATGTGTTAGTTTGTATTGATGTATTTTCCAATTGGGTAGAAGCATTCCCTGCTGCCACAAATACTGCTACGTTCACTGCAAAGAAAATTGTGCAGGAATTTGTGTGTAGATATGGTATCCCTGGATTAATTGAAAGTGATAGGGGTACCCACTTTACAGGTGAAGTCTTTCAGGTCATGTGCAAACTGATGGGAAGCTGAGCAAAATTAATGGCTGAAACTGGATTGCTGTGGCCAGAAGCTTTGCCACTAGTGTCGTACAGCATCAGAACCACTCCCAGGTCTCCACTTAACTTATCACCCTTTGAAATTATTTTTGGTCGACAACCTCATGTAATGATAGACCCCCAGGATGATTTGAAATGTAATAATGAAGTGACTGTGAAATATTTGGTTGGGATGAGCCAGCAGCTGAGAAATCAACAAAGAAATTTAAAGCTGGTGATTCCTGACCTACAACAGTAATTGTCAAGACATTGCGCCTGGGGATTATGTGATGATTCTAAATTTCTTACGCTCAGGTTGCCTCATAGACAGGTGGGAAGGACCATACCAAGTCTTGTTAACCAGCACAACAGCACTAGAAGTCGCCGAAAGAGAGACTTGGGTCCACTCGTCCCACTGCAAGAAGGTCGCTGACCCGGAGAGAACTCGTGACAAAGTAGTTTGGTAACTGTGTGTTCAAAGTGAACTGTGTGTTCAAAGAGCAAGGTGAAGAGAACCTCGTATCACTAGAGTGTTTGTTTCGTGAAAGTTGAGAGGCAGGACTGTTGAAAGGCACCTGAGCACGGAGAGCAACAAGACCAAGGCGGTTGTCGCACCATTTTCCTTTTTCACCCCCCCCTTGCATTTTCCTTTCGTTTCTCCTTCTTTCCCTAACGAAATGGATCTATCACAAGAATGCAAATAGATTTAATCAAGGGAGCGCTGAAACCAAAATAATTTTATATCATAAATTTAATACAGTCCACATATAAAACAACAATAAAAACAAATTAAAGGATAATATCCGGATATTTACATGTTTTGAGAGGCTGTGTTTGCAATTTTTCTTAATTTCATTCCTTCTATGTTCGAGGAATCTTGTATTCAAACTCCTAGTGGTCCTGCCCACATATTGTTTCCCACAAATACAGCTAACCAGATATATGACAAATATTTGCTGACAATTTATTATCGTCTCTATATCAAACTTTTGGCCCAAAATGAAGGACTCAAAAGTGGTACTTTTATTAATTATATGTGGGCAGGTAAGGCAGTTCTTTCTGCCACATTTATAACAGCCTCTCAGTGTTGTGAGCCAATTGTTGGATATAATTGTATATTTCCTCTGTCCTTGGAAAAACCTTGGCGAGATATAGTTCTTAATATTCTTTGCTTTGCGAAAAACCACTTTTATTGACTCACCCAAACATGGATTTAGGGTAGTGTCTAGTTTCAGAATTTCAAAATTCTTTCTCAACACACTTTTAATTTCTTTAGAACAGGTATTGTATTTGGTTACAAAGGGAAGTATCTTTCTTTCATCATTCTCAAATAAATCAGTGGGCCTAACTTTAACCCCATTGGTATTGGACAAGAGAGAAAGTCGGATATAACTAAAAGTATCAAGCGGGTTTGGAACGGAACGGATCATTATAAATAAATGGACATTTATTCAACCTGAGCTCAGGGCATAGGACGGATCATTGAGTGCATACTGTCGTTTTAAATATCCGGATATTATCCTTTAATTTGTTTTTATTGTTGTTTTATATGTGGACTGTATTAAATTTATGATATAAAATGATTTTGGTTTCAGCGCTCCCTTGATTAAATCTATTTGCATTCTATAACTAATTGGTGGAACAGTACCACCGGTGGGAGCAGCCGGAATCTGATGTGTTTTTAAATTGTTAATAATTAACGTTTTTTTGGTGGTTTAGCAAAAGCGCTGTGTTTTCTATATTGAATTTACTTTATCACAAGAGACTGCGTTTCGGGTTATACTAGTAATTCTGTTTTTGATCAGGACAATTTGTTTTGGTTAGGGTCCCAGAGAGGTCGAGCAGGGATCTGGAATGGGTTCTGATGGCGAGTACGAATTTGTAGGATCTCAGGAGCAGCACATCACTCGAGTAAAGGCTGGTATCAGTAAGCACTCTGGTAGTCATGGAGCTCGGAGGCACTGTGAGGGGTTATTGTCTGATGAATATTGTATTTGTAGGAATTGTGAGAATATAGTCGAGGATGGGTGCATCCAGAGATGTCAGTCCAACCTTAATATCGACACTCACTAGTGGATAAGGTCTTAAACCAGACAGAATGCTGGGTATGCTCACAGGTACCTCAAGGTCAGAGTAAGTCAGGATTAGTACCATACCCTTTAGCAATAGATGAGGTACTCAAATTACGGGGTGGGAGACCGGTGGACAAGAAATTAAATATCTCTAGGTCCCCTAGTTTGAAGCTCCACCAGCTTATTGTGTTTTAATATTTCCAATTACCGAAAACCAGGAAATTGGGAAGTGACTAGAGATGAGCGCCTGAAATTTTTCGGGTTTTGGGTTTTGGTTTTGGGTTCGGTTCCGCGGCCGTGTTTTGGGTTCGAACGCGTTTTGGCAAAACCTCACCGAATTATTTTTGTCGGATTCGGGTGTGTTTTGGATTCGGGTGTTTTTTTCCAAAAACACTAAAAAACAGCTTAAATCATAGAATTTGGGGGTCATTTTGATCCCAAAGTATTATTAACCTCAAAAACCATAATTTACACTCATTTTCAGTCTATTCTGAATACCTCACAATATTATTTTTAGTCCTAAAATTTGCACCGAGGTCGCTGTGTGAGTAAGATAAGCGACCCTAGTGGCCGACACAAACACCGGGCCCATCTAGGAGTGGCACTGCAGTGTCACGCAGGATGTCCCTTCCAAAAAACCCTCCCCAAACAGCACATGACGCAAAGAAAAAAAGAGGCGCAATGAGGTAGCTGTGTGAGTAAGATTAGCGACCCTAGTGGCCGACACAAACACCGGGCCCATCTAGGAGTGGCACTGCAGTGTCACGCAGGATGGCCCTTCCAAAAAACCCTCCCCAAACAGCACATGACGCAAAGAAAAAAAGAGGCGCAATGAGGTAGCTGACTGTGTGAGTAAGATTAGCGACCCTAGTGGCCGACACAAACACCGGGCCCATCTAGGAGTGGCACTGCAGTGTCACGCAGGATGGCCCTTCCAAAAAACCCTCCCCAAACAGCACATGACGCAAAGAAAAAAAGAGGCGCAATGAGGTAGCTGTGTGAGTAAGATTAGCGACCCTAGTGGCCGACACAAACACCGGGCCCATCTAGGAGTGGCACTGCAGTGTCACGCAGGATGTCCCTTCCAAAAAACCCTCCCCAATCAGCACATGATGCAAAGAAAAAGAAAAGAAAAAAGAGGTGCAAGATGGAATTATCCTTGGGCCCTCCCACCCACCCTTATGTTGTATAAACAAAACAGGACATGCACACTTTAACCAACCCATCATTTCAGTGACAGGGTCTGCCACACGACTGTGACTGATATGACGGGTTGGTTTGGACCCCCCCCAAAAAAGAAGCAATTAATCTCTCCTTGCACAAACTGGCTCTACAGAGGCAAGATGTCCACCTCATCTTCACCCTCCGATATATCACCGTGTACATCCCCCTCCTCACAGATTATCAATTCGTCCCCACTGGAATCCACCATCTCAGCTCCCTGTGTACTTTGTGGAGGCAATTGCTGCTGGTCAATGTCTCCGCGGAGGAATTGATTATAATTCATTTTAATGAACATCATCTTCTCCACATTTTCTGGATGTAACCTCGTACGCCGATTGCTGACAAGGTGAGCGGCGGCACTAAACACTCTTTCGGAGTACACACTTGTGGGAGGGCAACTTAGGTAGAATAAAGCCAGTTTGTGCAAGGGCCTCCAAATTGCCTCTTTTTCCTGCCAGTATAAGTACGGACTGTGTGACGTGCCTACTTGGATGCGGTCACTCATATAATCCTCCACCATTCTATCAATGTTGAGAGAATCATATGCAGTGACAGTAGACGACATGTCCGTAATCGTTGTCAGGTCCTTCAGTCCGGACCAGATGTCAGCATCAGCAGTCGCTCCAGACTGCCCTGCATCACCGCCAGCGGGTGGGCTCGGAATTCTGAGCCTTTTCCTCGCACCCCCAGTTGCGGGAGAATGTGAAGGAGGAGATGTTGACAGGTCGCGTTCCGCTTGACTTGACAATTTTGTCACCAGCAGGTCTTTCAACCCCAGCAGACCTGTGTCTGCCGGAAAGAGAGATCCAAGGTAGGCTTTAAATCTAGGATCGAGCACGGTGGCCAAAATGTAGTGCTCTGATTTCAACAGATTGACCACCCGTGAATCCTTGTTAAGCGAATTAAGGGCTGCATCCACAAGTCCCACATGCCTAGCGGAATCGCTCCCTTTTAGCTCCTTCTTCAATGCCTCCAGCTTCTTCTGCAAAAGCCTGATGAGGGGAATGACCTGACTCAGGCTGGCAGTGTCTGAACTGACTTCACGTGTGGCAAGTTCAAAGGGCATCAGAACCTTGCACAACGTTGAAATCATTCTCCACTGCACTTGAGACAGGTGCATTCCATCTCCTATATCGTGCTCAATTGTATAGGCTTGAATGGCCTTTTGCTGCTCCTCCAACCTCTGAAGCATATAGAGGGTTGAATTCCACCTCGTTACCACTTCTTGCTTCAGATGATGGCAGGGCAGGTTCAGTAGTTTTTGGTGGTGCTCCAGTCTTCTGTACGTGGTGCCTGTACGCCGAAAGTGTCCCGCAATTTTTCTGGCCACCGACAGCATCTCTTGCACGCCCCTGTCGTTTTTTAAAAAATTCTGCACCACCAAATTCAAGGTATGTGCAAAACATGGGACGTGCTGGAATTTGCCCATATTTAATGCACACACAATATTGCTGGCGTTGTCCGATGCCACAAATCCACAGGAGAGTCCAATTGGGGTAAGCCATTCCGCGATGATCTTCCTCAGTTGCCGTAAGAGGTTTTCAGCTGTGTGCGTATTCTGGAAAGCGGTGATACAAAGCGTAGCCTGCCTAGGAAAGAGTTGGCGTTTGCGAGATGCTGCTACTGGTGCCGCCGCTGCTGTTCTTGCGGCGGGAGTCCATACATCTACCCAGTGGGCTGTCACAGTCATATAGTCCTGACCCTGCCCTGCTCCACTTGTCCACATGTCCGTGGTTAAGTGGACATTGGGTACAACTGCATTTTTTAGGACACTGGTGAGTCTTTTTCTGACGTCCGTGTACATTCTCGGTATCGCCTGCCTAGAGAAGTGGAACCTAGATGGTATTTGGTAACGGGGGCACACTGCCTCAATAAATTGTCTAGTTCCCTGTGAACTAACGGCGGATACCGGACGCACGTCTAACACCAACATAGTTGTCAAGGACTCAGTTATCCGCTTTGCAGTAGGATGACTGCTGTGATATTTCATCTTCCTCGCAAAGGACTGTTGAACAGTCAATTGCTTACTGGAAGTAGTACAAGTGGGCTTACGACTTCCCCTCTGGGATGACCATCGACTCCCAGCGGCAACAACAGCAGCGCCAGCAGCAGTAGGCGTTACACGCAAGGATGCATCGGAGGAATCCCAGGCAGGAGAGGACTCGTCAGACTTGCCAGTGACATGGCCTGCAGGACTATTGGCATTCCTGGGGAAGGAGGAAATTGACACTGAGGGAGTTGGTGGGGTGGTTTGCGTGAGCTTGGTTACAAGAGGAAGGGATTTACTGGTCAGTGGACTGCTTCCGCTGTCACCCAAAGTTTTTGAACTTGTCACTGACTTATTATGAATGCGCTGCAGGTGACGTATAAGGGAGGATGTTCCGAGGTGGTTAACGTCCTTACCCCTACTTATTACAGCTTGACAAAGGGAACACACGGCTTGACACCTGTTGTCCGCATTTCTGGTGAAATACCTCCACACCGAAGAGCTGATTTTTTTGGTATTTTCACCTGGCATGTCAACGGCCATATTCCTCCCACGGACAACAGGTGTCTCCCCGGGTGCCTGACTTAAACAAACCACCTCACCATCAGAATCCTCCTGGTCAATTTCCTCCCCAGCGCCAGCAACACCCATATCCTCCTCATCCTGGTGTACTTCAACACTGACATCTTCAATCTGACTATCAGGAACTGGACTGCGGGTGCTCCTTCCAGCACTTGCAGGGGGCGTGCAAATGGTGGAAGGCGCATGCTCTTCACGTCCAGTGTTGGGAAGGTCAGGCATCGCAACCGACACAATTGGACTCTCCTTGTGGATTTGGGATTTCAAAGAACGCACAGTTCTTTGCGGTGCTTTTGCCAGCTTGAGTCTTTTCAGTTTTCTAGCGAGAGGCTGAGTGCTTCCATCCTCATGTGAAGCTGAACCACTAGCCATGAACATAGGCCAGGGCCTCAGCCGTTCCTTGCCACTCCGTGTGGTAAATGGCATATTGGCAAGTTTACGCTTCTCCTCCGACAATTTTATTTTAGGTTTTGGAGTCCTTTTTTTACTGATATTTGGTGTTTTGGTTTTGACATGCTCTGTACTATGCCATTGGGCATCGGCCTTGGCAGACGACGTTGCTGGCATTTCATCGTCTCGGCCATGACTAGTGGCAGCAGCTTCAGCACGAGGTGGAAGTGGATCTTGATCTTTCCCTAATTTTGGAACCTCAACATTTTTGTTCTCCATATTTTAATAGGCACAACTAAAAGGCACCTCAGGTAAACAATGCAGATGGATGGATTGGATACTAGTATACAATTATGGACGGGCTGCCGAGTGCCGACACAGAGGTAGCCACAGCCGTGAACTACCGCACTGTACTGTGTCTGCTGCTAATATATAGACTGGTTGATAAAGAGATAGTATACTCGTAACTAGTATGTATGTATAAAGAAAGAAAAAAAAACCACGGTTAGGTCACTGGTATATACAATTATGGACGGGCTGCGGAGTGCCGACACAGAGGTAGCCACAGCCGTGAACTACCGCACTGTACTGTGTCTGCTGCTAATATATAGACTGGTTGATAAAGAGATAGTATACTCGTAACTAGTATGTATGTATAAAGAAAGAAAAAAAAAACCACGGTTAGGTGGTATATACAATTATGGACGGGCTGCCGAGTGCCGACACAGAGGTAGCCACAGCCGTGAACTACCGCACTGTACTGTGTCTGCTGCTAATATATAGACTGGTTGATAAAGAGATAGTATACTCGTAACTAGTATGTATGTATAAAGAAAGAAAAAAAAACCACGGTTAGGTGGTATATACAATTATGGACGGGCTGCCGAGTGCCGACACAGAGGTAGCCACAGCCGTGAACTACCGCACTGTACTGTGTCTGCTGCTAATATATAGACTGGTTGATAAAGAGATAGTATACTCGTAACTAGTATGTATGTATAAAGAAAGAAAAAAAAACCACGGTTAGGTCACTGGTATATACAATTATGGACGGGCTGCCGAGTGCCGACACAGAGGTAGCCACAGCCGTGAACTACCGCACTGTACACTGGTTGATAAAGAGATAGTAGTATACTCGTAACAACTAGTATGACGACGGTATAAAGAATGAAAAAAAAACCACGGTTAGGTGGTATATAATACAATTATGGTTGGACGGACTGCCTGCCGAGTGCCGACACAGAGGTAGCCACAGCCGTGAACTACCGCACTGTACACTGGTTGATAAAGAGATAGTAGTATACTCGTAACAACTAGTATGACGACGGTATAAAGAACGAAAAAAAAACCACGGTTAGGTGGTATATATTATAATACAATTATGGATGGACGGACTGCCTGCCGAGTTCCGACACAGAGGTAGCCACAGCCGTGAACTACCGCACTGTACACTGGTTGATAAAGAGATAGTAGTATACTCGTAACAACTAGTATGACTATGACGACGGTATAAAGAAAGAAAAAAAAAACCACGGTTAGGTGGTATATAATACAATTATGGATGGACGGACTGCCTGCCGAGTGCCGACACAGAGGTAGCCACAGCCGTGAACTACCGCACTGTACTGTGTCTGCTGCTAATATAGACTGGTTGATAAAGAGATAGTATACAATACTACTAATATACTGGTGGTCAGGCACTGGTCACCACTAGTCACACTGGCAGTGGCACTCCTGCAGCAAAAGTGTGCACTGTTTAATTTTAATATAATATTATTTATCATGTACTCCTGGCTCCTGCTATAACAACCTGCAGTGCTCCCCAGTCTCCCCCACAATTATAAGCTTTATATACAATACATTGATGTGCAGCACACTGGGCTGAGCAGTGCACACAGACTGAGTCACTGTGTGACTGTGTATCGTTTTTTTCAGGCAGAGAACGGATATATTAAATAAAACAAACAACTGCACTGTCTCTGGTGGTCACTGGTCACTGTGGTCGTCAGTCACTAAACTCTGTCTGCACTCTGCACTCTCTTCTAATCTACAGTATCACAGCAATCTCTCTCTCTCTCTCTCTTCTAAATCTAATCTAAATGGAGAGGACGCCAGCCACGTCCTCTCCCTATCAATCTCAATGCACGTGTGAAAATGGCGGCGACGCGCGGCTCCTTATATAGAATCCGAGTCTCGCGAGAATCCGACAGCGTCATGATGACGTTCGGGCGCGCTCGGGTTAACCGAGCAAGGCGGGAAGATCCGAGGCGCTCGGACCCGTGAAAAAAAAAGTGAAGTTCGTGCGGGTTCGGATTCAAAGAAACCGAACCCGCTCATCTCTAGAAGTGACGTGGAATAACCAGACAATGACCTTTTCACACAGAGCTGATAGGATACCCATAGACTCTGAACTTGTATGCCAAATAGCCAACAGTGGGAGGTGTTTTCGGTATAGGTATACCTGTGGAAGCAAGACCATGTGGGTTGGAAAAGTATCGTCAGGGTATTGTGCCCATATCATCCAGCCCTTTGGTTCCTTGACAAAGCCCTATAACGGGGAGAAACGCGTTGGAAGGGTGCAGGCGGGTTGGATCACATACTTTCTTCTCTTGTGGCTGGAATTGTGTTTCACATCTTGCTGGTCAGTGCAGTTTTCGGCCGGCGGCCAAAACCAGTCTCACATTTTCCACCCCTGAGTTGTACATGTTAGATCCTCCTGTCATGGTTTTAATTCTTTTAATAAATTAGTATTTTTATCATTACTCTCACGTTCATCTTTGGAGCAGCCTATAAAGAAACCGCTACGTGAGGATCAGCGCCTGATTCAGAGTGAGTAACGGTACGCATCCATTATCACGCCTATGCATGCAGTCAGGATAAAAGATACCTTTATGTACGGAGTTCTATCTTGTCCATTGTGAGTGGGGTACGCCATCCAGTCATAGCTGATGTATCATTGTCTGAGAGAATAATTACAGACGTTTAAAGACTTACTACACTATGAGGTTTTATTTTATTTTCTGTTACATATCATCGTGAGACATTGTGCGGATTAGAAGAATCTTCCATATTCCAACAGGAGGCGCCCATTGAATTTGGATTCCTCTATCATATAAATGGACATTGAGTATTCATTTTATTCCATGTGAAACCTACTGAGCGCCTTATTTGAGTATTCGCATTTTCCATTGTATTCATGTAAGGGTGAAGTGGCCCTTTTTTCCTCAAGTGGCTGCACAAGTGTGTTTGCGCCTTGGGTTTCTGATTTTTCTTGTTTTGTCAATGAAGGATCCAGGGGATAGGAAGATTGAGACTACCCTAAAATCTATATAAACAGCAGCCGGTATATCACAAAGACTGGTCATTGCGGGTTGCTGGATGACCCAGGCTATTCATTCTTGGGCCACTCAAATTTCAGTGGGGCCTCTCAAGAGATATGCCCTTAGTTACAATGGTAACCCTCCTGAAGCACATTCAGGACACTACCCTCAAGGAGATGGGGAACATTAATGCTCAGACGTCTGCCATGGCAGTGTCGGCACGCAGGGCCTTGTGGTTGCATCAGTGAATTGCGGATGCAGAATCCAAACGTAGTGTGGAATCCCTCCCCTTTTCGGGAGAATGGCTTTTTGGGGTACAATTGGATACCTGGATTTCCAAAGTTACTGCTGGGAAATCCATGTTTCTCCCCTCTGGGCCCCGCCGGCGAGACGCTCCTATCCGGGGCCGTCTGTCCAGTCCTTTCAGTCATACAGATTTCGATCTAAAGCCAGAGGTGCCTCCAATGCGGCTAGAGGCACCAGAGGTAAGTCCAGAAAACCTGCAAGCACCAGTTCTCAGGAACAGTCCACCGGTTCTGCTTCCACTAAGGCCTCAGTATGACGGTGCCCACCCACTGCGAGGGGATCTCGACTGCGCCACTTCAGCTGCGTCTGGGAGACCTCCTGCCAGGATCCCTGGGTCAGAGATCTCCTTTCTCAGGGCTACAGGCTGGAGTTCGACAGTACGCCCCCTCAACGATTTTTCAAATCAAGCTTACCAGCTTTGGAGGATATGCAAGTTACGGTAGAACAGGCAATCCAAAAGTTGGTTCAGTCCTGCGTCATTGTTCCGGTACCACTACTCAAACCTGTTTGTGGTGCCGAAACCAGACGGTTCAGTCAGACCCATTTTGAATCTCAAATCCTTGAATCCTTACTTGAAGGTGTTAAAGTTAAAGATGGAGTCCCTGCATACAGTGATTGCGGGCCTGGAAGAGCAGGAATTTATTGTCTTCTTGGATATCAAGGATGCCTATCTCCAATTTGGCCGCCTCATCAGGAGTACCTGCGGTTTGCCCTCCTGGACAATCACTTCCAATTCCAGGAACTACCCTTCGGCCTGTCCACAGCCCCGAGGGTGTTCAAAGGTGATGGCGGAGATGACGTTCCAACTCTGGGTCCAGGGGGTCAATGTGGTCATTTATCTGGACGATCTTCTGATAAAGGCACGATTCAGGGAGCTTTTGTTGCTCCATATTGACCGCACAATCCAACTTCATTCAGACCATGGGTGGGTCCTCAACTTGCAGAAGTCCCACCTGGAGCCTACTCAGAGGCTCCTGTTCCTGGGGATGTTGCTGGATGCTATGACCCAGAAGGTGTTTCTGCCAGAGGACCAGGCAAAAACACTTCAGGAGATGGTCCGTATGGTGCTCCGACCTACTCGAGTGTCCATCCATCTTTGCATAAAATTGCTGGGAAAAATGGTTGTCTCATACGAGGCGATCCAGTACAGGAGATTCCATGCCAGAACATTTCAATTGGATCTCCTGAGCAAGTGGTACAGATCGCATCTCTAGATGCACCGGATGATTCAGCCGTCACCTCAGGATTTTCCTCCTGTGGTGGCTACAGACACAATTTGAGACAAGTAAACTTTAAGTAATTTAAAGTTTATGGGGTTTATGTAATAGCCTGTGAGCAGCACGCTCTGCGGGAATTCCAGCGAGTCTGCCTGTCTTTTTTAAAGCGGAAATCATTTAAAAAGGCAAACGCACCCTGGTTTTGCTTTTTAAATGATTACCACTTTAAAAAAATACAGGCAGAGTTGACAAAATTCCCGCAGAGCGTGCTGCTCGCAGTCTATTACATAAACCCCATAAACTTTAAATTACTTAAAGTTTACTTGTCTCAAATTGTGTCTGCTAAACTATTACATAACAATTTTCTAGGAGGAGATGACAACATCACTGAGACTTTTTAATATTCATGATTGCTTTCTTATTTACTTATAGTGAGACCTAATTTACATATGATGAGATCTAATTACTGTGCACCAAATATAATTGACCCCATCGTATTGGTTTACATTTTCAATTTAATTTCAAAATAAAATACTCTTTAATAACTATAATTATGCTTCACACCAGTTAGAAGAGAGTTACTTGGCGGACGGTTCTCACCTGTACTTTAGAGGCGCTTTTCAGTCCCTTCTTAATGTGGACATGAACCGGCGTGCTCTCATGCACATGGACATGTAGCGGTGGGGAGGGAGAGCGGTTCTTCATGGTTCTTGGCTGCACACAAGAATAGAAAATAAGCTCAGCAAAGTATATGTATTATTATTGTTTATTTATCAGGCGCCACAAGAGGTCAGCAGCGCCATACATCCAGCGCACAATAAAGTCAGTACAGTACACCATAACTTAAACCCACACTTCTCAGTACACAATACAGCTGGGAAACTGGGAGTATTCAGCATAGGTCGGGAACTGAGGACCTTGGGGGTCATTACGACCTGTTCGCACGCAACGGTTCTTCGCTGCAGTGCGAACGGGTCGGAACTGCGGCTGCGTGGCACCCACGCGTCGTTGCCCAGCGACAGCAGTCGCCGGGCAACAACGCCAGGACCGAAGAAAGCGATCGCAGGCCCGATCGCAAAATAATTGACAGCGGGAAGGAGGATCGGGGCGTCTACTCACCGTTTCCCAGGCGTGGTAAGGCGAACGCAGACATGCCCAGGCGTTTGGAAGGCGGATGTCTGACGTCACACCCGGGACCTTCATCGCTGGATCCGTCGCACTGGGTAAGTAGCTGCAGGGCTGGTCTTGTTTTTGTAAGAAACTTTTTTAGCATAGCAGGGTTGCACAAACGATCGCAGCCCTGCTATGCTAAAATACACTCCCCCATAGGCGGCGTCAAGTTGATCGCACTAGCAGCAAAAAGTTGCTACGTGCGATCAACTCGGAATGACCACCTTTATTCAGGTTTGTTGGCAAACCAAAAACGCAAACTAATGGGCAAAACCATGTGCACTGCAGGAGGGGGCAGATGTAACATGTGCAGAGAAAGTTAGATATTGGTGGGGTGTGTTCAAACTGAAATCTAAATTGCAGTGTAAAAATAAAACAGCCAGTATTTACCCTGCACAGAAACTATATACCCCACCCAAATCTAACTTTCTGCACACGTTATACCTGCCCCACCTGCAGTGCACATCGTTTTGCCCGTTAGTGTGCTTTTTTTGTTTTGCTACAAAACCTGAATAACCCCCTGAATCCCATAGTGATGGTTAGAGCAGCCAGAAGAGAATACCAGTTACGAGTGAGAAGAGTATGGTGCTATAAGGCCACGGAGAGGGTGGAAAGCTGTAGTTGAAGTATAAGAGAATAGTGGTGTTAGAACAAGAGGAGGAGGACCCTGCTCATAGGCAGGTAAGTCACTAGCTCTGGTGACACCCGGTGCAGGTGAAAGATTACATGTGCATACAGTAGAGTATATCTGCACTGCCGAAAGGTATAGCGCACATAACATGAGCCGATACCGCTCCCCACCCCATATCGACAGTTCATACATCTGCCCCAATATTCCTCTATTCCAGTGGCTGTTACTCCATTCCTCAAGTACCCCCAAAAGGTCATGTTTTCAGGATTTCTATACATGGAAGCAGATGGGATAATTACTGACCCAGCGAAATAGATCAACTCCCCTGTGCATGATTAAAGAAAGACAGAAAACATGATCTGTCGGGGGTACACAAGGCCTGGAGTTGAGAACTACTGCATTCTGGGTTATGATGGTGTAGAGCAGTGGTTCTCAACCGCGGTCCTCAAGTACTCCCAACAGTTCATGTTTTCCAGGTCTCCTCACAGGATTGCAAGTGAAATAATTTGCTCCACCTGTAGGTCTTTTAAAACGTGTCAGCGAGTAATGAATACACCTGTGCACCAGCTAGGTGACCTGGAAAACATGAACTGTTGGGGGTACTTGAGGACCGAGGTTGAGAACCACTGGTGTAGGAGGACAATAACGCACCATTAACTGACCCTAATAGAGATCATTGGAGGAATAGTGGCCATGTTGGGGAGCATTCTCAGGAAACAGGGGAGGTACAAGGTATGGAAGAGAAGCAGGCTGCGTCCAAATTGCTATACCAAATCCTCTATGGCCACTCATGTATACTGAGCGGGCCCATTCGCCATATGGATCAATGATCTCTCTTATACCCCTTTTCTACCAAACCATCTATTGTTGATATATGGGAGCCTTAACAAAAGTATGTATATGTACACAATATATAAAAAGGTATCAAATAAAAAAATGACCACATAACACAATAATACAAATGATCGTAGTGTTGGCACAGAAGCAGTAGAGAGGTTTACAGTGACATTCTTGGTTTCCTGGAAGGAGTAATGTATTGGATCAGGAACGCACAACTACAATCAAACTACAACACAACACATTTCACAATAAAGGACAGAAACAGCAGCTGGCACCGCAACATGCTTCCACAGAGAGCACTGGAAGAGAATGGCTACACTCAGGCATGGGTCTTCAACCTGTGGCCCTCCAGCTGCTGCGGAACTACACATCCCACCATGCCCTGCCACAGTTTTGCTATTAAGGCATGGTAAAACTGAGGCAGGGCATGCTGGGATGTGTAGTTCCGCAGCAGCTGGAGGGCCACAGGTTGAAGACCTATGGGACAGTATGTACAGAGTAACTCCCCACCTTAATGAATAGTAATTTACCCAGAAGATGACGACTTTGAGATGAAGCCTGCTCAGTCCGTAGTTTATAAGACACCTGTATAATAAGAGTGGATGAAACCCCAAGTGACTGGAGTCCTAGTAAACGGTTCCTATGGCTACAGCTGCCTCTTACAACTGCCTACACATAAACCCAAGCCATAATCTGGGAGGAGACAAAAGATCCCAAGCATTACCCTTCTGCAACACAAGATGCGACTATTACTCTTTATTTTTCTTACATAACCGGTTCAGCAGCTTTAACTTTGCAGGAGAATCCTAGTCAAGGCTACAAACTCCTGCATTGGTAAAACAGAACACACACACATATATACATACTTATGGTACATATTGTAGAGTGCAATATACAGGAGACAATGATACTAAAAATAAAGCAATTTAATTCATAATATATAAATAAATGTAAAAATCCTTTACTAAAAACAGAGTAGTAAAAGTGCAGGAGTTCAGACTTATCTTTGTCAATGGAGGGTAGTCAGGGAGCCCAACGCGTTTCATCCTTTTTAGGACTTCATCAAGGGGCATCTCAGGGCTGCGATCGCTCCTGCCTGATTGACAGGCAAAGGCGGTCGTAGGCAGGAGGGGCTGTACCAACGGCATTGGCAGGGCACGGTTCAGACAACGCAGGCGTGTCCGGACCATTGGGGAGGGGGAGAGCTGCGGCAGATGCGTGATGTCAAACGCAGCCACTGCGACCCGGGGGGGCGGCGGGTAGTTCCCTGCCAGAGCACAGGAGCTGCGCAGACAGGGAGCTACTCACTGGGTACACAAGGATCGCCGCCGTGAATGATCATAAATTTAGCACATCTACGATCAGATCTGAATTAGGTCATTGGTCATTAGATGAACCATGAACCTATGAAAGGTCGACGTGGAATGTGGTACATGGCAGGGCGTAGTACAGCCAGCATTTAAGCAGCACCCAGGGGGGCTGCTTTGGTGTTGGAAAGTGGGGTCTCCACCATCTGCTGCAGTCCCCATAGAAACATTCAGGGATCCTTAATATTTGCAGGTAATGTGGGGAATACCATATCTTGCGGGCATTGCCTGCAATTACACTCACTCTTAAAAACCAATTACTGTCTAAGAGAAAAATAAATAAGTATATAAGACAGCCTGTTTTCTCATGCTGCTGTGGAACCACAAATCCAAGAATGCCCTGTCCCTCTCTGCAGCAGGCTTTAAGCAGATGCTGTGGCACTACAAGTCCCAGCATCACACCTCACAGTGAGCCCATCGCACTGACCCCCTCCCCAGCGACAGCCTCCCGCTGCCTAATGCTTACCCCAGGCGGCGGCATCTTACCCCAGGTCACATTCGAGCCCCCACCTCCCCGTCCCCGATGTGTAAAGCCCCATTAGGCTCAACTCCTTTCTTCCAAGACACGCCCCTCGATGCATCCCATTGGTGAATTTAAATAGCGTCTCCAAACAGTGCTCTGTCTGGTTGGTTAGGAAGAAGTGAGCGGGTGGAGCAATGGGTCACCGGTTGTCATGACAACAACGCGACGCTCTGCGCTTCCTGCTGCTGCAGCCAATGGCCGCGGCGCAGAACTAGCCAAGGAATGCGCGCGCGCAATCGCGGAGTGTTCGCCGCCTTCTCTCCGTCTACGTCACGCTCCTTCAAGGGAGAGAGGGTGGGGAGGGGAGGGGAGGGGAGGGGGCGGAGAGGATATCACGTAACGCGAGTCATACATGAGCCGGAAGCGGATCGGTAGGCGAGTGCGTTCCAAAGCGCGCTGTGACGTCAGAGCTCCTTTAGCTAAACTTTATTGGATGTAGCGCCTCCTGAAGGAGAAGTTACCGACCGGGTGTCAGCAATCAGCATGCAGTCCAAGCGGGACTGGGAGACCCTGATTGCACTGAGGAATTCCCCCAAGGGGAAGCTGCAGTACAGCAGGGAATGGAACCTAGAGGTGAGGAGGTGGTGAGAGTTATGTAGGCGGGGGAAGGTGTATATACCGGTCTTTCTAGTGACATGGGGGGGTATGCACTAAAGTCTACCATGCACTAAACCTTGGAGAGATATAAAGTGCCAGCCAATCCGCTCCTGTCAGTTCTCAAACACAGCATGTAACATGGTAAGTAGGAGCTGATTGGCTGGTACTTTATCTCCTTCCACTTTTCTCTAGTGGATGCTGGGGACTCCGTAAGGACCATGGGGAATAGACGGGCTCCGCAGGAGACTGGGCACTCTAAAGAAAGATTAGGTACTATCTGGTGTGCATTGGCTCCTCCCTCTATGCCCCTCCTTCAGACCTCAGTTAGAATCTGTGCCCGGCCAGAGCTGGGTGCTCCTAGTGGGCTCTCCTGAGCCTGCTAGTAAAAGAAAGTATTTGTTAGGTTTTTTATTTTCAGTGAGATCTGCTGGCAACAGACTCACTGCTACGAGGGACTGAGGGGAGAGAAGCAAACCTACCTGTCTACAGCTAGGTTGCGCTTCTTAGGCTACTGGACACCATTAGCTCCAGAGGGTTCGAACACGGGCATCTGTCCTCGATCGTCCGTTCCCGGAGCCGCGCCGCCGTCCCCCTCGCAGAGCCAGAAGAACAGAAGGTTGAAGATGGCGAAAACAGCGGCTGAAGACTCCTGTCTTCATTTAAGGTAGCGCACAGCACCGCAGCTGTGCGCCATTGCTCCCAGCACACTTTCACACTCCGGTCACTGTAGGGTGCAGGGCGCTGGGGGGGGGTGCCCTGGGCAGCAATTGAAGTAATTTTTTGGCATAACATACATATATACAGTCAGGCACTGTATATATGTAAAAAACCCCGCCATTTTTTTCACACAGAAGTGGGACAGAAGCCCGCCGCTGAGGGGGCGGGGCCTTCTTCCTCAGCACACCAGCGCCATTTTCTCTTAACAGCTCCGCTGGAAGGACGCTCCCCAGGCTCTCCCCTGCAGTATCCAGGTACAAGAAGGGTAAAAAAAGAGAGGGGGGGCACATAAATTTAGGCGCAAAAGACATAAAATCGGCAGCTATTGGGTAATCACTTATTATAGTGAATATCCCTGGGTTATATAGCGCTGTGGTGTGTGCTGGCATACTCTCTCTCTGTCTCCCCAAAGGCCTTTGTGGGGTCCTGTCCTCAGTCAGAGCATTCCCTGTGTGTCTGCTGTGTGTCGGTACGGCTGTGTCGACATGTTTGATGAGGAGGGTTACATGGAGGCGGAGCAAGTGCGGATAAATGTGGTGTCGGGGCCGACACCTGACTGGATGGATATGTGAAAGGTCTTAAATGATAATGTAAGCTCCTTGCATAAAAGGTTTGATGACGCTGCAGCCTTGGGACAGCCGGGGTCTCAACCCGGGCCTGCCCAGGCGACTCAGAGGCCGTCAGGGTCTCATAAACGCCCACTATCTCAGATGGTTGACACAGATGCCGACACGGAGTCCGACTCCAGTGTCGACGATGATGAGGCACAATTACAGCCTAAGATGACCAAGGCCATCCGCTACATGATTATTGCAATGAAAGATGTATTGCACATTTCAGAGGTTAACCCTGTCCCTGACAATAGGGTGTATATGTTTGGGGAGAAAAAGCAGGTAGTGACTTTTCCCCCGTCACATGAATTAAATGAGTTATGTGAAGAAGCGTGGAGTTCCTCTGATAAGAAAGTGGTGATTTCCAAAAAATTACTGCTGGCGTACCCTTTCCCGCCAACGGACAGGTTACGTTGGGAATCCTCCCCTAGGGTAGACAAGGCGCTGACACGCTTATCTAAGAAGGTGGCCCTGCCGTCTCAGGATACGGCCGCCCTAAAGGATCCTGCGGATAGGAAGCAGGAAGCTATCTTGAAGTCCGTGTATACACACTCTGGTACTCTACTGAGACCAGCTATTGCTTCAGCCTGGATGTGTAGCGCTGTAGCAGCATGGACAGATACTCTGTCAGAGGACATAGATGCCCTGGACAGGGATACTGTCTTGCTAACCCTGGGCCATATAAAAGACGCCGTCTTATATATGTGGGATGCCCAGAGGGACATTTGCCTGCTGGGCTCTAGAATTAATGCAATGTCCATTTCTGCCAGGAGGGTCTTATGGACTCGGCAATGGACAGGGGATGCCGATTCTAAAAAACACATGGAGGTTTTGCCTTATAAGGGTGAGGAATTGTTTGCGGACGGCCTCTTGGACCTTGTATCCACAGCGACAGCTGGAAAGTCGACTTTCTTGCCTCAGGTTTCCTCACAGCCTAAGAAAGTACCGTATTATCAAGTGCAGTCCTTTCGTTCTCAGAGAAGCAAGAAGGTCAGAGGTGCATCCTTTCTTGCCAGAGGCAGGGATAGAGGAAAGAAGCTGCACCATGCAGCTGGTTCCCAGGAACAAAAGTCCTCCCCGGCTTCCACTAAGTCCACCGCATGACGCTGGGGCTCCACAGGCGGAGCCAGGAGCGGTGGGGGCGCGTCTCCGAAAATTCAGCAACCAGTGGGTTCGCTCACAGGTGGATCCTTGGGCTATACAAATTGTAACTCAGGGATACAAGCTGGAGTTCGAAGTGACTCCCCCTCACCGTTACCTAAAATCAGCCTTGCCAGCTTCCCCCACGGAAAGGGAGGTAGTCCTCGCGGCAATTCACAAGCTGTACCTCCAGCAAGTGATAATAATGGTCCCCCTCCTTCAACAGGGAAGGGGTTACTATTCCACACTGTTTGTGGTACCGAAACCGGACGGTTCGGTAAGACCCATTCTTAATTTAAAATCCTTGGACATTTATATGAAAAAATTCAAGTTCAAAATGGAATCGCTCAGAGCGGTCATTGCAAGCCTGGAAGAGGGGGATTTTATGGTATCTCTGGACATCAAGGATGCTTACTTGCATGTCCCCATTTATCCACCTCACTAGGAGTACCTCAGGTTTGTGGTACAGGACTGTCATTACCAATTCCAGACGTTGCCGTTTGGTCTGTCCACGGCACCGAGAGTATTTACCAAGGTAATGGCCGAAATGATGGTACTCCTTCGGAAGCAAGGAGTTACGGTTATCCCGTACTTGGACGATCTCCTCATAAGGGCGAGGTCCAGGGAGTAGTTGTTGATCAGCGTAGCACACTCTCAGGAAGTGTTGCAACAGCACGGCTGGATTCTGAATATTCCAAAGTCGCAGCTGATTCCTACGACGCGTCTGCCCTTCCTGGGTATGATTCTGGACACAGAACAGAAGAAGGTGTTTCTCCCGGAGGAGAAGGCCCAGGAGTTAGTGACTCTGGTCAGGGACCTCCTAAAACCAAAACAGGTGTCGGTGCATCACTGCACACGAGTCCTGGGAAAGATGGTGGCCTCATACGAAGTAATTCCCTTCGGCAGGTTCCATGCGAGGATCTTTCAGTGGGATCTGTTGGACAAGTGGTCCGGATCGCATCTTCAGATGCATCGGCTGATCACCCTGTCCCCGAGGGCCAGGGTGTCTCTTCTGTGGTGGCTGCAGAGTGCTCATCTTCTCGAGGGCCGCAGGTTCGGCATACAGGACTGGGTTCTGGTGACCACGGATGAAAGCCTCCGCGGATGGGGGGCAGTCACTCAGGGAAGAAACTTCCAAGGGCTGTGGTCAAGTCAGGAGACTTGTCTGCACATAAATATACTGGAACTAAGGGCCATATACAACGCCCTGAGTCAAGCGGAGCCCCTGCTTCGAGACCAACCAGTGCTGATTCAGTCAGACAACATCACGGCGGTCGCCCATGTAAACCGACAGGGCGGCACAAGAAGCAGGGTGGCGATGGCAGAAGCCACAAAGATTCTTCGTTGGGTGGAGATTCACGTACAAGCACTGTCAGCAGTGTTCATTTCGGGAGTGGACAATTGGGAAGCAGACTTCCTCAGCAGACACGACCTCCACCCGGGAGAGTGGGGACTTCATCAAGAAGTCTTCACACAGATTGCAAATCGACGGTAACTGCCACAGGTGGACATGATGGCGTCCCGCCTCAACAAAAAGCTAAAAAGATATTGCGCCAGGTCAAGGGACCCTCAGGCGATAGCTGTGGACGTGCTAGTGACACCCTGGGTGTTCCAGTCGGTATATGTGTTCCCTCCTCTTCCTCTCATACCCAAGGTACTGAGAATAGTAAGAAAAAGAGGAGTGAGAACAATACTCATCGTTCCGGATTGGCCAAGAAGGACTTGGTACCCAGAACTACAAGAGATGATCACAGAGGACCCATGGCCTCTGCCTCTCAGACAGGACTTGTTGCAACAGGGGCCCTGTCTGTTCCAAAACTTACCGCGGCTGCGTTTGACGGCATGGCGGTTGAACGCCGGATCCTAACGGAAAAGGGCATCCCGGATGAAGTGATTCCTACGCTGATAAAGGCTAGGAAGGATGTAACAGCTAAGCATTATCACCGTATATGGCGAAGATATGTTGCTTGGTGTGAGGCCAGGATGGCCCCTACAGAGGAATTCCAGCTGGGTCGATTTTCTGCACTTCCTACAGTCGGGAGTGACTATGGGCCTGAAATTAGGGTCCATAAAGGTCCAGATTTCGGCCCTATCCATCTTCTTTGAAAAAGAACTGGCTTCACTGCCTGAGGTTCAGACGTTTGTTAAGGGAGTGCTGCATATTCAGCCCTCTTTTGTGCCACCAGTGGCACCTTGGGATCGTTGTGTTGGATTTCCTGAAATCCCACTGGTTTGAACCACTTAAGACCGTGGAACTAAAGTATCTCACGTGGAAAGTGGTCATGCTGTTGGCCTTAGCATCGGCGAGGCGTGTATCAGAATTAGCGGCTTTGTCATGTAAAAGCCCTTATTTGATCTTCCATATGGACAGGGCAGAATTGCGAACTCGTCCCCAATTTCTCCCAAAGGTGGTATCATCGTTTCATTTGAACCAACCTTTCTCTGACGTCCTAGTGGATGCTGGGGACTCCGTAACGACCATGGGGAATAGCGGCTCCGCAGGAGACTGGGCACAGCTAAGAAAGATTTAGGACTACCTGGTGTGCACTGGCTCCTCCCACTATGACCCTCCTCCAGACCTCAGTTAGAATCCTGTGCCCGGCTGAGCTGGATGCACACTAGGGGCTCTCCTGAGCTCCTAGAGAGAAAGTATATTTTAGGTTTTTTATTTTACAGTGAGATCTGCTGGCAACAGACTCACTGCAGCGAGGGACTAAGGGGAGAAGAAGCGAACCTACCTAACTGGTGGTAGCTTGGGCTTCTTAGGCTACTGGACACCATTAGCTCCAGAGGGATCGACCGCATGGAACCGGCCTTTGATGTTCGGTCCCAGAGCCGCGCCGCCGGCCCCCTTACAGAGCCAGAAGCAAGAAGAGTCCGGAAAATCGGCGGCAGAAGACATCAGTCTTCACCAAGGTAGCGCACAGCACTGCAGCTGTGCGCCATTGCTCCTCATACACACTTCACACTCCGGTCACTGAGGGTGCAGGGCGCTGGGGGGGGGGCGCCCTGAGCAGCAATAAAAACACCTTGGCTGGCAAATATATCACAATATATAGCCCCAGAGGCTATATATGTGATAAATACCCCTGCCAGAATCCATAAAAAAGCGGGAGAAAAGTCTGCGAAAAAGGGACGGAGCTATCTCCCTCAGCACACTGGCGCCATTTTCTCTTCACAGTGCAGCTGGAAGACAGCTCCCCAGGCTCTCCCCTGTAGTTTTCAGGCTCAAAGGGTTAAAAAGAGAGGGGGGGCACTAAATTAGGCGCAATATTGTTTATACAAGCAGCTATTGGGGGAAAAATCACTCAGTTATAGTGTTAATCCCTGCATTATATAGCGCTCTGGTGTGTGCTGGCATACTCTCTCTCTGTCTCCCCAAAGGACTTTGTGGGGTCCTGTCCTCAGTCAGAGCATTCCCTGTGTGTGTGCTGTGTGTCGGTACGGCTGTGTCGACATGTGGGATGAGGAAGGTTACGTGGAGGTGGAGCAGAGGCCGATAAATGGGATGTCGTCCCCTGTGGGGCCGACACCAGAGTGGATGGATAGGTGGAAGGTATTAACCGACAATGTCAACTCCTTACAAGGCTGGATGACGTAAAACAGCTGTGGGACAGCCGGCTTCTCAGCCCGCGCCTGCCCAGGCGTCTCAAAGGCCATCAGGGGCTCAAAAAAGCGCCCTTTACCTCAGATGGCAGACACCGATGTCGACACGGAGTCTAACTCCAGTGTCGACGAGGTTGAGACATATACACAATCCACTAGGAACATCCGTTACATGATCTCGGCAATGAAAAAGGTGTTACGCATTTCTGAGATGAACCCAAGTACCACATAAAAGGGGTTTTATTTTTGGGGAGAAAAAGCAGCCAGTGTTTTGTTCCCCCATCAGATGAATGAATAAAAAGACAGGGATAATAGTTTGCTAACATAGAGCATATTAAAGACGTCGTCTTATATATAAAGGATGCACAGAGGGATATTTGCCGGCTGGCATCCAGAATTAAGGCAATGTCCATTCTGCCAGGAGGGTATTAGAAACCCGGCAGTGGACAGGTGATGCTGCCTATAAAAGGCACATAGAGATTCTGCCTTATAAGGGTGAGGAATTGTTTGGGGATGGTCTCTGGGACCTCGTATCCACAGCAACAGCTGGGAAGAAAATTTTTTTACCTCAGGTTTCCTCACAGCCTAAGAAAGCACCGTATTTTCAGGTACAGTCCTTTCGGCTTCAGAAAAGCAAGCGGGTCAAAGGCGCTTCCTTTCTGCACAGAGACGAGGGAAGAAGGAAAAAGCTGCACCAGCAGCCAGTTCCCAGGATCAAAAATCTTCCCCCGCTTCCTCTGAGTCCACCGCTTGACGTTGGGGCTCCACAGGTGGAGACAGGTGCGGTAGGGGCGCGTCTCGGGAACTTCAGGGACCAGTGGGTTTGCCCACAGGTGGATCCCTAGGTTCTGCAAATAGTATCACAGGGATACAGGCTGGAGTTCGAGGCGACTCCCCCTCGCCGTTACCTCACCTCAGCCTTGCCTGCTGCCCTCGGAGAAAGGTAGTACTGGCGGCAATTCACAAGCTGTACTTCCAGCAGGTGAAATCAAGGTACCCCTCCTTCAACAAGGCCGGGGTTACTATTCCAAAATGTTGTGGTACCGAAACCAGACGGTTCGGTGAGACCCATTCTAAAATTGAAATCCTTGAACACTTATATACGAAGGTTCAAGTTCGAAATGGAATCGCTCAGGGCGATTATTGCAAGCCTGGAGAATTTCATGGTATCACTGGACATCAAGGATGCTTACCTGCATGTCCCTATTTACCCTCTTCACCAGGAGTACCTCAAAATTGTGGTACAGGATTGTCATTACCAATTCCAGACGTTGCCGTTGGTCTGTCCCCGGCACCGAGGTATTTACCAAGGTAATGGCCGAAATAATTATCCCGTACTTGGACGATCTCCTTATAAAGGCGAGGTCCAGGGAGCAGTTGTTCGGCGGAGTAGCACTATCTCGGGAAGTGCTACAACAGCACGGCTGGATTCTGAATATTCCAAAGTCGCAGCTGGTTCCTACGACGCGTCTACTGTTCCTGAGTATGGTTCTGGACACAGAACAGGATAAAAAGGGTTTCTCCCGGAGGAGAAGTCCAAGGAGTTGTCGTCTCTAGACAGAGACCTCCTAATACGTATACAGATGTCGGTGCATCAATGCACGCGAGCCCTGGGAAGGATGGTAGCTTCTTACGAAGAAATTCCATTCGCCAGGTCCCATACAAGGATTTTCCAGTGGGATCTGTTGGACATGTGGTCCGGGTCGCATCTTCAGATGCATCGGCGGATAACCCTGTCTCCAAGGGCCAGGGTGTCGCTGTTGTGGTGGCTGCAGAGTGCTCATCTTCTAGGGGGCCGCAGATTCGGCATACAGGACTGGGTCCTGGTGACCACGGATGCCAGCCTTCGAGGCTGGGGGGCAGTCACACAGGGAAGAAACTTCCAAGGCTATGGAAAAGTCAGACTTCCCTACACATAAATATTCTGGAACTAAGGGCCATTTACAATGCCCTAAGTCAGGCTAGACCCCTGCTTCAACACCGGCCGGTGCTGGTCCAGTCAGACAACATCTCGGCGGTCACTCATGTAAACGACAGGGCGGCACAAGAAGCAGGATGGCGATGGCAGAAGCCACAAGGATTCTCCGATGGGCGTAAAATCATGTGTTAGCACTGTCAGCAGTGTTCATTCCCGGAGTGGACAACTGAGAAGCAGACTTTCTCAGAAGACACGACCTCCACCCGGGAGAGTGGGGACTTCATCCATAAGTCTTCCAAATGATTGTACACCGTTGGGAAAGGCCACAGGTGGACATGATGGCGTCCCGCCTCAACTAAAAGTTACAAAGATATTGCGCCAGGTCAAGGACCCTCAGGCGATAGCTGTGGACGCTCTGGTAACACCGTGGGTGTACCAGTCGGTGTATGTGTTCCCTTCTCTGCCTCTCTTACCCAGGGTAATGAGAATAATAATGAGAGGAGTAAGAACTATACTCATTGTTCCGGGTGGGCCAAGAAGAGCTTGGTAACCAGAACTCCAAGAAATGATCTCAGAGGACCCATGGCCTCTGCCGCTCAGACAGGACCTGTTGAACGCTAACCATTATCACCGCATATGGCGGAAATATGTTGCGTACTGTGAGGCCATGAAGGCCCCAAAGGAGAAATTTCAGCTAGGTCGATTTCTGCACTTCCTACAGTCAGAGGTGACTATGGGCCTACAATTGGGTTCCATTAAGGTCCAGATTTCGGCTCTATCGATTTTCTTCCAAAATGGAACTGGCTTCACTGCCTGAAGTTCAGACTTTTGTTAAGGGAGGGCTGCATAGTCAGCCCCCGTTTGTGGCACCGTGGGATCTCAACGTGGTGTTGGATTTCCTGAAGTCGCATTGGGTTGAGCCACTTAAATCCGTGGAGCTATAATACCTCACGTGGAAAGTGGTCATTCTGTGGGCCTTGGCGTCGGCCAGGCGTGTATCAGAATTGACAAAAGCCCTTATCTGTATTTTATATGGGAAAGGCGAAATTGAGGACTCGTTCCCAATTCCTTCCTAAGGTGGTATCCGTTTTTCATGTGAACCAACCTATTGTGGTGCCTGCGGCTACTTGGGACTTGGAGGATTCCAAGTTACTGGACGTAGTCGGGGCCCTGAAAAGTATATGTTTCCAGGACAGCTGGAGTCAGGAAGACTGACTCGCTATTTATCCTGTATGTACCCAACAAGCTGGGTGCTCCTGCTTCTAAGCAGACGATTGCTTGCTGGATCTGTAGCACGATTCAACTTGCACATTCTGCGGCTGGACTGCTGCACCCTAAATCTGTAAAAGCCCATTCCACGAGGAAAGTGGGCTCTTCTTGGGCGGCTGCCCTGATAAAGCTAAATGTTTATCTTATTTAAAACCCTTTAAGAGGCCTAAGAACACTGTACGCTATCGACGTATGGAATACCGTAAGGGTACGCACGTTGCGTAACAATCGCTTAGCCGTGGTCGAGACGCTCAAGCGTCACGTTCGCTCACGGCCAAGAGATCACAGGCAGGCACGCTAGTGGCTGCTGACTAACGTAATGGTTCGCTATAGCGTAGCGGACGCTCGGGACCACGAGGAGATCACCAGCGGCGCAGACGCTCACAATGTTAAACCTTTATATCTAAACCATAAACTATGTAATATGCAGTAAAACCTTAGTGTAGAGATAGGGTGTAGATGCAACACAGTGTAACCTTATTAACTTAAAAGCTGTTCGAGCGTCACCGACGCTCTGAGAATACTTAACACTATAATAAATACACAACTACCGGGCTTAGGGTCTAACGCCTTATGAATATGTTATACTTGCAAAAAAAATAATAAAATACAAGTCATACACTACAATATAACATAGACTAACTAACCAGATAACTACACATGAAATACAATACAATACTATTACGTTTAAGGGAATATAAGAGAGAAAGAGGAGAAGAGAGAGATATATATGGCTCACAATAACAAGAAAGACAATATGATTGCGGAGAAAAACTTACGCACAAAGGGGAACGATCGCATGCGCCTCTGGACATCCAGCTCCCGATTATCAGCAATGAGAACCGTTGAAGAGTGAGCTGGATGTGATCGGCTTGTCTATTTATGCCCCACACACAATACAATTCAATGGTCCCTACAATCTCATTGTTCATTGGACACAGGAATTAGTCTTCGCACTATAACAAAAGGTCATAGGTTGATTCATACAGGTGGGCTGTGACAATTTCCAACTGCTCAGGTGGGTGGGAAACTAGGTTTCCCGCCGCATGGATAAGTAAGTGCAAATAATAGTAAATGGACATAAACTTCTTATGTCCATAACTATTCGCACGAGCGATTAATTTGCTTCAAACCAACACCGGAATATTGCTAATTAAATACTCTTCCGATGGATACTAAACACCACTGTATAATCCCTGTCTGACCCTTTGTATCAGACAAAGAGGGATCTCTCTGTCCATGAACATGCTACATTAACTAAACTTTCAGAATCTATCAAAGGGACCATGATCTATAAAATACATTATAAAGTGAAAATATGTAACGATCGAGTCGCACGCTACGAACACATAAACTCTACCGTAAATGCACATACCGTGCGCCTGCGGGTGCACGCGACTGCGTGTATGCGCACGCACGGGAGAGTGTACGCATGCGCAGAGCGGACATGAATGAGGTGCAAATATGGCAGTGTGCATAGTGATATTTTTCTGACTTTGACAGTCCACCCTTTGGCAGTCAACAATAACTGCCACTTCCTAAAACATTTCAAAACGAGAAAAATATATGTCAGGGGTTAATACATTTCCATGGTTGGGTAAGGGAGGAGAGAGGAGAAGGTGTGAAGAGGGTATGACCTAGTGGGATAGTAGAAGCATGTGTGTATGAATCCATGTTTGGGGGGTCATGTATCATCGTGCCGTACGTGTTGTACATCAAGCTTCGAGGTATTGCGAAGTATACATTTGAATTCCTTCTTATCCCGTGGTACGGGTCTGTGGATGGGCTGTCAAACTTTACCGAGCTCTTTTCGGATTTTGGTTGCAACAAAATGGGGGAGCACATTTTAGTTGGTGATACATGAATGGGGGAATATGTGATATTCCCTATCGACTATGTGTGTCATTACCTGAAGGTTGTAGAGAAGAAGATAAAGAACACTTATGGTACATGCAGTGGTATTCTATGTCAGGTAAATGAACATTTGTCGGTTGAAGTCTTGTTCGGTGTCTGTTGAATGCAGTCTTCTTTGTGCTTTTGCCCATAAGGTGCGAGCAAAAGCTTTGTCAATGTCCATAGACTTACAAAAGTGTTGGGCTAGCGTAATTTCTCTAACGTCCTAAGTGGATGCTGGGACTCCGTAAGGACCATGGGGAATAGCGGCTCCGCAGGAGACAGGGCACAAAATAAAAGCTTGAGATATCAGGTGGTGTGCACTGGCTCCTCCCCCTATGACCCTCCTCCAAGCCAGTTAGATTTTTGTGCCCGGCCGAGAAGGGTGCAAACTAGGTAGCTCTCCAGAGCTGCTTAGAATAAAAGTTTAGTTAGGTTTTTTTTCATTTTCAGTGAGTCCTGCTGGCAACAGGCTCACTGCATCGTGGGACTAAGGGGAGAAGAAGCGAACTCACCTGAGTGCAGAGTGGATTGGGCTTCTTAGGCTACTGGACGTTAGCTCCAGAGGGACGATCACAGGTTCAGCCTGGATGGGTCACCGGAGCCGCGCCGCCGTCCCCCTTACAGAGCCAGAAGAGACGAAGGTCCGGTGAAAGCGGCGGCAGAAGACATCCTGTCTTCAAGACTAAGGTAGCGCACAGCACCGCAGCTGTGCGCCATTGCTCTCAGCACACTTCACACTCCGGTCACTGAGGGTGCAGGGCGCTGGGGGGGAGCGCCCTGAGACGCAATATAACACACACATACCTTAGCTGGCAAAAGGAATACATCACATATAGCTCCAGGGCTATATGGATGTATTTTTTCCCCTGCCATTTTACACAAAAAAGCGGGAGTTAAGGACGTCGTGAAGGGGCGGGGCCTATCTCCTCAGCACACTGGCGCCATTATTCCCTCACAGCTCCGCTGGAAGGACGGCTCCCTGATTCTCCCCTGCAGTACTGCATCTGATTCAGGGTAAAAAAGAGAAGGGGGGGCATTTTGGCAGCAAATAACTAGATTAACAGCAGCTATAAGGGATTAACACTTATATAAGGTTATCCCTGTGTATATATATATAGCGCTGGGTGTGTGCTGGCAGACTCTCCCTCTGTCTCTCCAAAGGGCTAAGTAGGGTCCTGTCCTCTATCAGAGCATTCCCGGTGTGTGTGCTGTGTGTCGGTACGCGTGTGTCGACATGTATGAGGAGGAAAATGAGGTGGAGGCGGAGCAGTTGCCTGTGTTAGTGCTGTCACCCCCTAGGGAGTCGACACCTGACTGGATGATTGTGTTTAAGCAATTAAGTGATAATGTCAGCAATTTACAAAAAACTGTTGACGACCTGAGAAAGCCGGCAAATCAATTAGTGCCTGTTCAGGCGTCTCAGACACCCTCAGGGGCCCTAAAACGGCCGCTACCTCAGTGGGTCGACACGGATCCAGATACAGATACTGAATCTAGTGTCGACGGTGACGAGACAAACGTAATGTCCAGTAGGGCCACACGTTACATGATCACGGCAATGAAAGAGGCATTGAACCTTTCTGACACTACAAATACCTCAAAGGCGGGTATTATGTGGGGTGTGAAAAAACTGCCAATAGTTTTTCCTGAGTCTGAGGAAATAAATGAGGTGTGTGATAAAGCGTGGGTTTCCCCCGATAAAAAACAGCTAATTTCTAATAAGTTATTAGCACTATACCCTTTCCCGCCAGAGGTTAGGGCACGGTGGGAAACACCCCCTAGGGTAGATAAGGCGCTCACACGTTTATCTAAACAAGTAGCGTTACCGTCCCCTGATACGGCCACCCTCAAAGAACCAGCTGATAGGAGGCTGGAAAATATCCTGAAAAGTATATACACACATACTGGTGTTATACTGCGACCAGCAATCGCATCAGCCTGGATGTGCAGTGCTGGAGTCGCATGGGCGGATTCCCTGACTGAGAATATTGATACCCTGGATAGGGACAATATTCTGTTAACTATAGAACATTTAAAGGATGCATTGCTATATATGCGTGATGCGCAGAGGGATATTTGTACCCTGGCATCAAGAGTAAGCGCAATGTCCATCTCTGCCAGAAGAGCATTATGGACCAGACAGTGGTCAGGGGACGCAGATTCCAAACGGCACATGGAAGTATTGCCGTATAAGGGGGAGGAGTTATTTGGGGCTGGTCTAACAGACCTGGTGGCCACGGCAACGGCTGGAAAATCCACCTTTTTACCCCAGGTTACTTCACATCAACAGAAAAAGACACAGTCTTTTCAAACTCAGTCCTTTCGTTCCCATAAGTACAAGCGAGCAAAAGGTCACTCTTTTCTGCCCAAGGGCAGAGGAAGAGGAAAAAGGCAGCACCATGCAGCCGCTTCCCAGGAGCAGAAGCCCTCCCCTGCTTCTGCCAAGTCTTCAGCATGACGCTGGGGCTTTACAAGCAGACTCAGACACGGTGGGGGCCCGTCTCAAGAATTTCAACGCGCAGTGGGCTCACTCGCAAGTGGATCCCTGGATTCTACAGGTAGTATCACAGGGGTACAAACTGGAATTCGAGGCGTTTCCTCCTCATCGGTTCCTGAAGTCTGCTTTACCAAAGTCTCCCTCCGACAGGGAGGCAGTTCTGGAAGCCATTCACAAGCTGTACTCCCAGCAGGTGATAATCAAGGTACCCCTCTTACAACAGGGGAAGGGGTATTATTCCACACTATTTGTGGTACCGAAGCCGGACGGCTCGGTGAGACCAATATTAAATCTAAAATCTTTGAACACTTACATAAAAAGGTTCAAATTCAAGATGGAGTCACTCAGAGCGGTGATAGCGAACCTGGAAGAGGGGGACTATATGGTGTCGCTGGACATCAAGGATGCTTATCTCCACGTCCCAATATATCCTTCTCACCAAGGGTACCTCAGGTTTGTAGTACAAAACTGTCATTATCAGTTTCAGACGCTGCCGTTTGGATTGTCCACGGCGCCTCGGGTCTTTACCAAGGTAATGGCCGAAATGATGATTCTTCTACGAAGAAAAGACATCTTAATTATCCCTTACTTGGACGATCTCCTGATAAGGGCAAGAACCAAGGAACAGTTAGAAGTCGGAGTGGCACTATCTCAGGTAGTGCTAAGTCAGCACGGATGGATTCTAAATATTCCAAAATCGCAGCTGATTCCAACGACACGTCTACTGTTCTTAGGAATGATTCTGGACACAGTCCAGAAGAAGGTGTTTCTCCCGGAGGAGAAGGCCAGGGAGTTATCCGAGCTAGTCAGGAACCTCCTAAAACCAGGACAGGTCTCAGTGCATCAGTGCACAAGGGTCCTGGGAAAAATGGTGGCTTCTTACGAAGCGATTCCATTCGGAAGATTCCATGCAAGAACTTTTCAGTGGGATCTACTGGGAAAATGGTCCGGATCGCATCTTCAGATGCATCAACGGATAACCCTGTCGCCAAGGACAAGGGTGTCTCTCCTGTGGTGGCTTCAGAGGGCTCATCTACTAGAGGGCCGCAGATTTGGCATTCAGGATTGGATCCTGGTAACCACGGATGCCAGCCTGAGAGGCTGGGGAGCAGTCACACAGGGAAGGAATTTCCAGGGCTTGTGGTCAAGCATGGAAACATCTCTTCATATAAACATTCTAGAACTAAGGGCCATTTACAATGCCTTAATTCAAGCAAAACCTCTGCTTCAGGGTCAGGCGGTGTTGATCCAGTCGGACAACATCACGTCAGTCGCCCACATAAACAGACAGGGCGGCACGAGAAGCAGGAGGGCAATGGCAGAAACTGCAAGGATTCTTCGCTGGGCGGAAAATCATGTGATGGCACTGTCAGCAGTGTTCATTCCGGGAGTGGACAACTGGGAAGCAGACTTCCTCAGCAGACACGACCTTCACCCGGGAGAGTGGGGACTTCACCCAGAAGTCTTCCACCAAATTGTAAACCGTTGGGATAGACCAAAGGTGGACATGATGGCGTCACGTCTAAACAAAAAACTGGACAGATATTGCGCCAGGTCAAGGGACCCTCAGGCAATAGCAGTGGACGCTCTGGTAACGCCGTGGGTGTACCAGTCAGTGTATGTATTCCCTCCTCTGCCCCTCATACCGAAAGTATTGAGAATCATAAGAAGGAGAGGAGTAAGAACTATACTCGTGGTTCCGGATAGGCCAAGAAGGTCTTGGTACCTGGAACTTCAAGAGATGCTCACGGACGAACCGTGGCCTCTACCTCTAAGACAGGACCTGCTACTGCAGGGGCCTTGTCTGTTCCAAGACTTACCGCGGCTGCGTTTGACGGCATGGCGGTTGAACGCCGGATCCTGAAGGACAAGGGCATTCCAGAAGAAGTCATCCCTACTCTGGTAAAAGCCAGAAAGGAAGTAACCGCAAAACATTATCACCGCATTTGGCGTAAATATGTTGCGTGGTGTGAGGCCAAGAAGGCCCCTACACAGGAATTTCAACTGGGTCGTTTCTTGCATTTCCTGCAAACAGGACTGTCTATGGGCCTAAAATTAGGGTCCATTAAGGTTCAAATTTCGGCCCTGTCGATATTCTTCCAGAAAGAACTGGCTTCAGTACCTGAAGTTCAGACATTTGTGAAAGGGGTGCTGCACATACAGCCTCCTTTTGTGCCTCCAGTGGCACCTTGGGATCTCAATGTTGTGTTGAGATTTCTAAAATCACATTGGTTTGAACCATTGTCTACGGTAGATTTAAAATATCTCACGTGGAAGGTGTCGATGCTGTTGGCCTTGGCTTCAGCTAGGCGTGTGTCAGAATTGGCGGCTTTATCATGTAAAAGCCCTTACCTAAATTTTCATTCTGACAGGGCGGAATTGAGGACTCGTCCTCAATTTCTACCTAAGGTGGTTTCTGCATTTCACATGAACCAACCTATTGTGGTACCTGCGGCTACTAGGGACTTAGAGGACTCTAAGTTGCTGGACGTTGTCAGGGCCTTGAAAATATATGTTTCCAGGACGGCTGGAGTCAGGAAAACTGACTCGCTGTTTATCCTGTATGCACCCAACAAGCTGGGTGCTCCTGCTTCAAAGCAGACGATTGCTCGTTGGATTTGTAGTACAATTCAGCTTGCACATTCCGTGGCAGGATTGCCACAGCCAAAATCAATAAAAGCCCATTCCACAAGGAAAGTGGGCTCATCTTGGGCGGTTGCCCGAGGGGTCTCGGCTTTACAACTTTGCCGAGCAGCTACTTGGTCGGGGGCAAACACGTTTGCTAAATTCTACAAATTTGATACCCTGGCTGAGGAGGACCTGGAGTTCTCTCATTCGGTGCTGCAGAGTCATCCGCACTCTCCCGCCCGTTTGGGAGCTTTGGTATAATCCCCATGGTCCTTACGGAGTCCCAGCATCCACTTAGGACGTTAGAGAAAATAAGAATTTACTTACCGATAAATCTATTTCTCGTAGTCCGTAGTGGATGCTGGGCGCCCATCCCTAGTGCGGATTGTCTGCAATACTTGTATATAGTTATTGTTACAAAAAATTCGGGTTATTATTGTTGAGCCATCTTTTCAGAGGCTCCTTTAAATTTATCATACTGTTAACTGGGTTCAGATCACATGTTGTACGGTGTGATTGGTGTGGCTGGTATGAGTCTTACCCGGGATTCAATATCCTTCCTTATTATGTACGCTCGTCCGGGCACAGTATCCTAACTGGCTTGGAGGAGGGTCATAGGGGGAGGAGCCAGTGCACACCACCTGATATCTCAAGCTTTTATTTTGTGCCCTGTCTCCTGCGGAGCCGCTATTCCCCATGGTCCTTACGGAGTCCCAGCATCCACTACGGACTACGAGAAATAGATTTATCGGTAAGTAAAATCTTATTTTTAAAATTTCTAGGGAAACTGGGGGTCTACGGCATAGTTCATCAAATATCTGTGTATAAGGTTGTCAAAACTTCTTCTTTAATCCATCAGTTGTCTGTATACTGGATCATCAAATTCCTCGTCCAAGTGGGTCTTTTTACCTTGGAGAAAACGGAAAAACAGGTGAAAGAAACGGACCGTATAATCGCTTTTTCATCACATCATTGTTTCTACCGTTGGGTCATAAATCAAATCCATTGGAATTACAATTTCCTCACTCCTTAGACTCATTTCCCTGGTACTACGTTTGCACTTCATTAAAGCCTGACCGCATCTAAATATCATGACAACACCTAAGATACATAGAAGAAACTTCCCAACATCCATTATGACTCCTTGAGCCCATTCTCCTAAACCAGAGAACCAATTTCGCGGGTTCAACCATGACACCCAACCAGTCAGCTCATTACCTACAGCAGCAAGAGTGAGATTGTGTCTCCTGCGAAATTCCCACTTCAGTTGGAGAATATCGTCCATCTTTTGGTCTATGACCTCGACCGGGTCCTCGGTACTATTCGTTATATATGTGCAGCATTTCACGCCGTACTGCGTTGCCAGTGTGACACAATATCCACCTGTCACTGCTGTGAGGTAATTGAGAACCATTCTATGCTGTACCAGTTCTGTTTTATAAGCTTGAAGTTCTCTTCCAGTATACCTAAACGTGTCATCATACATTATAGTGATATTATCTAACAAATTTGCGAGCGCAGATATGTATTTATAATTCAACACTCCTCTGGCGGTGCGAGTGAAATCTAACGCGATTAGAAACTGAATAACGGTGGATTCATGGATCATGTCAGAGGCCGGATGCTCTGTTCTTTCTATCAGGTGCCGTTTAACTACGTGCTCGTAATGAGTATGAGTATAAGGAGCTTGGGCAACACGGTGTATATCTTTCATTTTGGCATGTGATACAGTCATTACCTCAGGCAGTACTTTTCCAATATAACACAATCCTTCAGAGTTTGGGGCAAGCCACTTATACGCCTTCCTCCCGCATATGAAATATGCATCATCGGGGAGAACATATGGGACGGAGTAGGACATAACCATATTACACATCCTCCATGTGAAATCTCCTACCCCCAATTCTCCCATCTGTCTAGTACACGTATCAGTTTGTACGATATGTGCACAGTATCCTGGTGATACCTCTCCAACTCTCGTAATCCTACTTCCTAGGGTATACCTATATCGGAAAGATTTTTCTCTACTGGCTATGTGGCGTATAAGCTCTGTATCTGTAGGCATTCTATCTGCTCTATATGAAAAGGTCATGGTTTGTTTGCTCCATGACACTTCCCAACTTCCCGGCTTTCGGGGATTGGTAATGTTAAAACATATTAGGGATCTATCCACATGATATTGGTGGAGCTTCAAACTAGGAGGACTGGAGATATTAAACCTCCTGTCCACCGGTCTCCCACCCTTTAGCTCAAGTACCTCCCCTACCGTTAAAGGGAATGGTACTAGTCCTGATTTGCTATGACCTTGAGGTACTTGAGAGCATACCCAACAATCTGTTTGATTTAACACACTACCCACTAAGGAGTGATAGTCGCTCAATGGATGCCGGTCCATGTGGATATTAAAACTGGATTGGCATTTCTTAATGCACCCATCCTCAACTACGTTGTCACAGAGCCTACAGATACAGTTTTCTTCAGCTAACAATCCTTCACAATTCCTTCTATTGTCAATGCTATCGGATCGTTTTCTGATACTCGCCTTTACTTGTTGGTTAAGTTGTTCTTGGAAAACTACGCCTCCATCTTCGTCATCAGAACCCATTCCAGAACCTCTCTCGACCTCCATGGTACTCTCGCCGGAACAGACTGCTCTGGTCAACATCATGGTCAACAGGAAAATCCGGATCACAGTCTCTTGGGGCAAGTCCATCTTATAGGAGGAAACGGAGAAGAATGAGAAGGGGGAAAAAAATAATTGAGGGAGAGGGGATGGGAAGTGGAGAAAAACAATAAAAGGGAACAGGGAATCGACAACTGCTTTTGATCTTGTGATTTTCAATGCTCAGGTGCCGCCTCAGTCCTCTTGGAACAGACACTCCAGTGATACCACTTCCTCTACCGTCTGTTCCTTATCACGGGACCTCTCTGGATCAGCAACCTTCTTACAATGGGACGAATGAACCCAAGTCTCTCTCTCGGCAACCTTCAATGCTGTAGTGCTAGTCAATAAGACTTGTTATGGTCCTTCCCATCTGTCAATAAGGCAACCTGAGCGTAGAAAATTCTGTATCATTACATAATCCCCAGGTTCAATGTCATGACAATTACTATCTGGTAAATCAGGAATCACCAACTTCAAATTATCATTTTGATTCCTTAACTGTTTACTCATGTTAATCAGGTATTTTACAGTCACTTCATTGTTACACTTCAAATCATCCTGAGGGTTAATCATAACATGCGGTTGTCGACCAAACAAGATTTCAAAGGGAGACAGATTAAGAGGGGACCTGGGAGTGGTTCTGATGCTGTACAGTACAATGGGTAAAGCTTCTGGCCATGTCAATCCTGTTTCTGCCATAACTTTGCTCAGTTTATTTTTAATAGTGCTGTTCACTCTTTCCACCTTCGCACTCGCCTGTGGACGGTATGGAGTGTGCAGCTTGCTATCAATTCCCATCAACTTACACATTCCTTGAAAGACATCACCTGTAAAATGGGTACCCCTATCACTTTCGATTATTCTAGGGATACCATATCTACATACAAATTCCTGCAAAATTTTCTTAGCAGTAAACATAGCGGTATTTGTGGCCGCAGGAAATGCTTCGACCCAATTTGAGAATACATCTATACAAACAAGTACATATTTCAAATTTCGACAAGGGGGTAATTGAATGAAGTCAATCTGTATTACCTGGAAAGGGCCGCCTGCAGGTGGGATATGAGATGGTTCTGTTGGTATTGCCTTTCCGATGTTCTTTCTCAAACAGGTAAGGCATGACATTGCTCTCTTACCTGCATGAGATGAAAATCCTGGGGCGCATTAATATGCTCTTACCAACTTGCACATTCCCTCCTTGCCCAGATGAGTCAGCCCGTGTGCTGCCTCAGCTAAACATGGAAGATATGCTCTGGGGGCCACTGGTTTACCTTGTCCATCCGTCCAGAGTCCTGAGGACTCCTGGCCATATCCCTTTGCCTTCCAGACTGCCTTTTCCTGTGTGGAACACAAATTTTGCATTTCACACAACTTCTGTGTGTTGATGGTATTAAATACCATCAATTGTGTGATGTCTGTCTGTCTGGGGGTACCAGCTGCTAACTTAGCTGCTTCGTCTGCTCGGCTGTTACCAAGTGATACTGGGTCCTGGCTATATGTGTGTGCTTTACACTTGATAACAGCCACTCTGTCGGGTTCCTGTATCGCTGTTAGAAGCCTTTTAATGTGAGCTGCATGCGCTACCGGTGTACCAGCTGCCGTCATGAAATTTCTGAGGCACCATAGGGCTCCGAAATCATGGACTACCCCGAATGCGTATCTAGAGTCGGTGTAGATATTGGCTGATTTGCCCTTAGCCAATTCACATGCTCTGGCGACCAGTTCAGCAACCTGGGCTGAGTGAGGTGGGCCTAGCGGTTCAGCTTCTATGGTGCCTTGGTCATCTACGACTGCGTATCCAGTACACAAGTCTCCCGAGTCTGACTGTCTGTGACAACTACCATCCGTGTAGAAGGTTAGATCTACATCTTCCAGTGGGTTGTCACTGATGTCAGGCCTTGCGGTAAAATTTTGGGTCAAATATTCCATACAATCATGTGTGTCCTCCTTTGTATTAAATCCTCCTTCCCCACCACTCTCATCCTCCACCCTTTGTGCCTGTCCAGGCACACCTGGGAGATATGTTGCAGGATTTAATGCGCTGCATCTCCTTATGGTGATGTTTACGGGGGCCATTAGTGCCAATTCCCATCTTGTAAACCGCGCTGATGAGACGTGCCTGGTTTGGGCAGAATTTAGCAAGGCTGACACTGCATGTGGTGTATGAATTGTGAGGTTGTGACCTAACACTACATCTTCGCTTTTCGTTACTAGCAATGCTATCGCAGCAACGCTTCGCAAGCATGTGGGGAGGGATCGCGCTACCGTATCTAGTTGAGCGCTGTAGTATGCTACTGGCCTGCTGGCGTCACCGTGCTTTTGGGTTAGGACGCCTGCCGCGCAACCAGCACTTTCTGTTCCGTACAGCTCAAAGGGTTTCCCATAGTCTGGCATACCTAATGCTGGCGCCTGCGTTAGGCACTGTTTAAGTCTCTCAAATGCCATTTCGGACTCGTCTGTATGCGAAATCCGACCAGGCTTGTTTGAGGAGACCATCTCCTGCAAAGGTAATGCCAGAATGGAAAATCCTGGGATCCAGTTACGGCAATACCCACACATTCCTAAAAACGTTCTGATCTGTTGCTGGGTTTGAGGCAGAGTCATGTCTCTAATTGCTTGAATTCTATCAGCGGTCAGGTGTCTCAGTCCTTGTGTTAGACAGTGTCCCAAATATTTTACTCTAGTTTGGCATAATTGCAACTTGTCTTTGGAAACCTTGTGTCCTGTGTCTGAAAGATGAAACAGGAGCTGTTTCGTATCCTTCAGAGAGGCTTCCAATGAATCTGAACACAGTAGTAAATCATCCACGTACTGTATCAATACTGATCCACTCCCTGGTTGGAAAGACTGTAGACAATCATGCAAAGCCTGAGAAAATATACTTGGACTGTCTATGAAACCTTGTGGTAATCGAGTCCATGTGTATTGGACTCCTCTGTATGTAAATGCAAACAAATATTGGCTGTCAGGGTGCAGAGGTACCGAAAAGAAAGCGGAGCAGAGGTCAATAACAGTGAAAAATTTCGCAGTGGGAGGGATTTGCATAAGGATGACAGCTGGATTTGGCACTACGGGGAACTGACTCAACTATTTTGTTAATCCCCCTTAGATCCTGCACTAGCCGGTAACCCCTCCCCTCACTCTTTTTCTCAGGGAAGATGGGACTATTGGCAGTGCTGGATGTTCTTACCAGAATGCCCTGTTGTAGCAAGCGCTCTATTACGGGATAAACTCCTAACTCCACCTCTGGCTTCAGAGGGTACTGTGGGATTTTTGGAGCTATCCTACCATCTTTTACTTGTACAACTACCGGAGCTACGTTTGCCATTAATCCAGTGTCCTGTCCATCTTTAGTCCAAAGTGACTCTGGTATTTGGGATGTCATTTCTTCTACTTGGGATGGAGTCCTATTTGTCATAATGGTATGTGACATTAATTTTGATGGGGAGTCTAACATGTCTCGCACTTCCTGAGCGTGATTCTCAGGTATGTCCAAGAATACACCTTCAGGAGTACAATAAATGACGCACCCCATTTTACACAATAAATCTCTTCCCAGGAGATTAGTCGGTGCCGATGCAGCCAGCAAAAAGGAATGCTTGGTATGTAAAGGCCCTATTGTAATCTCGGCTGGTTTGCTAACAGGGTAATGCTGGACTACTCCCGTTACTCCCATGGCTGGAATTGTCCTACCAGTGGTTCTCATGCCCACTGTCGAATTTATCACTGATTTGGCCGCCCCCGTATCTACAAGAAAGTTTAATGTTTTACCAACTACATCAATTGCAATTTCGGGTTCACTTCCAAGACTTGCAATCAATTTTTCTCTGACGTCCTAGTGGATGCTGGGACTCCGTCAGGACCATGGGGAATAGCGGCTCCGCAGGAGACAGGGCACAAAATTTAAAAGTTTGACCACTAGGTGGTGTGTACTGGCTCCTCCCCCTATGACCCTCCTCCAAGCCTCAGTTAGGTTTTTGTGCCCGTCCGAGCAGGGTGCAATCTAGGTGGCTCTCCTAAAGAGCTGCTTAGAAAAAGTTTGTTAGGTTTTTTATTTTCAGTGAGTCCTGCTGGCAACAGGCTCACTGCAACGAGGGACTTAGGGGAGAAGAAGTGAACTCACCTGCGTGCAGGATGGATTTGCTTCTTAGGCTACTGGACACTAGCTCCAGAGGGACGATCACAGGTACAGCCTGGATGGGTCACCGGAGCCGCGCCGCCGACCCCCTTGCAGATGCCGAATAGAGAAGAGGTCCAGAAACCGGCGGCAGAAGACGTCTCAGTCTTCATGAGGTAGCGCACAGCACTGCAGCTGTGCGCCATTGCTCTCCGCACACTTCACACCAGCGGTCACTGAGGGTGCAGGGCGCTGGGGGGGGGCGCCCTGGGCAGCAATGTAATATACCTATTCTGGCTAAAATATATCACATATAGCCCCTGGGGCTATATGGATGTATTTAACCCCTGCCAGGTTCCAAAAAAACCGGGAGAAGAAGCCCGCCGAAAAGGGGGCGGGGCCTATTCTCCTCAGCAGACAGCGCCATTTTCCTGCCCAGCTCCGCTGCGAGGAAGGCTCCCAGGACTCTCCCCTGCACTGCACTACAGAAACAGGGTAAAAACAGAGAGGGGGGACACTTATTGGCGATATTTATAATATTTGAGCTGCTATAAAGGGAACACACTTATTAAGGTTGTCCCTATATATATTTATAGCGCTTGGGTGTGTGCTGGCAAACTCTCCCTCTGTCTCCCCAAAGGGCTAGTGGGGTCCTGTCTTCTATCAGAGCATTCCCTGTGTGTCTGCTGTGTGTCGGTACGTGTGTGTCGACATGTATGAGGACGATGTTGGCGTGGAGGCGGAGCAATTGCCTGTAATGGTGATGTCACCCCCTAGGGAGTCGACACCAGAATGGATGGCTTTGTTTATGGAATTACGGGATAGTGTCAGCACACTACAAAAGTCGGTTGACGACATGAGACAGCCGGCAAACCAGTTAGTACCTGTCCAGGCGTCTCCAGACACCGTCAGGGGCTGTAAAACGCCCTTTACCTCAGTCGGTCGACACAGACCCAGACACTGACACTGAATCCAGTGTCGACGGTGAAGAAACAAACGTATTTTCCAGTAGGGCCACACGTTATATGATCTCGGCAATGAAGGAGGCTTTGCATATCTCTGATACTGCAAGTACCACAAAAAGGGGTATTATGTGGGGTGTGAAAAAACTACCGATAGTTTTTCCTGAATCAGAGGAACTGAATGAAGTGTGTGATGAAGCGTGGGTTACCCCAGATAGAAAACTGCTAATTTCAAAGAAGTTATTGGCATTATACCCTTTCCCGCCAGAGGTTAGGGCGCGCTGGGAAACACCTCCTAGGGTGGATAAGGCGCTCACACGCTTATCAAAGCAAGTGGCGTTACCGTCTCCTGATACGGCCGCCCTCAAGGATCCAGCTGATAGGAGGCTGGAGAATACATTAAAAAGTATATACACACATACGGGTGTTATACTGAGACCAGCAATCGCCTCAGCCTGGATGTGCAGTGCTGGCGTGGCTTGGTCGGAGTCACTGTCTGAAAATATTGATACCCTGGATAGGGACAGTATTTTACTGACTATAGAGCAGTTAAAGGATGCATTTCTTTATATGCGAGATGCACAGAGAGATATTTGCACTCTGGCATCAAGAGTAAGTGCGATGTCCATATCTGCCAGAAGAAGTTTATGGACGCGCCAGTGGTCAGGTGATGCGGATTCCAAACGACATATGGAAGTATTGCCGTATAAGGGGGAGGAATTATTTGGGGTCGGTCTATCGGATCTGGTGGCCACGGCAACGGCCGGAAAATCCACCTTTTTACCCCAGGTCACCTCCCAGCAGAAAAAGCCGCAGGCTTTTCAGCCGCAGTCCTTTCGTTCCTATAAGAACAAACGAGCAAAAGGACATTCCTATTTGCTCCGAGGCAAAGGAAAGGGTAAGAGACTGCAACAAGCAGCTCCTTCCCAGGAGCAGAAGCCCTCCCCGGCTTTTACAAAGGCGTCAGCATGACGCTGGGACCTTACAAGCAGACTCAGGGGCGGTGGGGGGTCGCCTCAAACATTTCAGCGCACAGTGGGCTCACTCGCAGGTGGACCCCTGGATCCTGCAGGTAGTATCTCAGGGTTACAGGTTGGAATTCGAGAAGTCCCCTCCTCGCCGTTTCCTCAAGTCTGCTTTGCCAACGTCTCCCTCCGACGGGGCGACGGTATTGGAGGCCATTCACAAGCTGTATTCTCAGCAGGTGATAGTCAAGGTACCCCTCCTACAACAGGGACAGGGGTATTACTCCACGCTATTTGTGGTACCGAAGCCGGACGGCTCGGTAAGACCGATTCTAAAGAGAAGGCGTCTTAATTATCCCTTACTTGGACGATCTCCTGATAAGGGCAAGATCCAGAGAACAGCTGGAGGTCGGAGTAGCACTAACCCAAGTAGTGCTCCAACAACACGGGTGGATTCTGAATTTTCCAAAATCCCAACTGATCCCGACGACACGTCTGTTGTTCCTAGGGATGATTCTGGACACTGTTCAGAAAAAGGTATTTCTTCCGGAGGAGAAAGCCAGGGAGTTATCCGATCTAGTCAGGAACCTCCTAAAACCAGGAAAAGTATCTGTGCATCAATGCACAAGAGTCCTGGGAAAAATGGTAGCTTCTTACGAAGCGATTCCATTCGGCAGATTCCATGCACGAACTTTTCAGTGGGATCTGCTGGACAAATGGTCCGGATCGCATCTGCAGATGCATCAGCGGATAAAATTGTCCACAAGGACAAGAGTGTCTCTGCTATGGTGGTTGCAGAGTGCTCATCTGTTAGAGGGCCGCAGATTCGGCATACAGAACTGGGTCCTAGTGACCACGGATGCCAGCCTGAGAGGCTGGGGAGCGGTCACACAGGGAAGAAACTTCCAGGGCGTGTGGTCAAGCCTGGAGACGTCTCTTCACATAAATATACTGGAGCTAAGAGCAATCTACAATGCTCTAAGCCTGGCAAAACCTCTGCTTCAGGGTCAGCCGGTGTTGATTCAGTCGGACAACATCACGGCAGTCGCCCACGTAAACAGACAGGGCGGCACAAGAAGCAGGAGGGCAATGGCAGAAGCTGCAAGGATTCTCCGCTGGGCAGAAAATCATGTGTTAGCACTGTCAGCTGTGTTCATCCCGGGAGTGGACAACTGGGAAGCAGACTTCCTCAGCAGACACGATCTGCACCCGGGAGAGTGGGGACTTCATCCAGAAGTCTTCCACATGATTGTGGTCCATTGGGAAAGACCAATGGTGGACATGATGGCGTCCCGCCTCAACAAAAAACTGGACAGTTATTGCGCCAGGTCAAGAGACCCTCAGGCAATAGCTGTAGACGCTCTGGTAACACCATGGGTGTACCAGTCAGTGTATGTGTTTCCTCCTCTGCCTCTCATACCAAAAGTACTGAGAATTATACGGCAAAGGGGAGTAAGAACGATACTCGTGGCTCCGGATTGGCCAAGAAGAACTTGGTACCCGGAACTTCAGGAGATGCTCACGGAAGATCCGTGGCCTCTACCTCTAAGACGGGACCTGCTTCAGCAGGGACCGTGTCTATTCCAAGACTTACCGCGGCTGCGTTTGACGGCATGGCGGTTGAACGCCGAATCCTAAGGGAAAAAGGCATTCCGGAAGAGGTCATCCCTACCCTGGTAAAAGCCAGGAAGGAGGTGACTGCACAACATTATCACCGCATTTGGAGAAAATATGTTGCGTGGTGTGAGGCCAGGAAGGCCCCGACGGAGGAATTTCAACTGGGTCGATTCCTACATTTCCTGCAAACAGGATTGTCTATGGGCCTCAAATTAGGGTCCATTAAGGTTCAAATTTCGGCCCTGTCGATTTTCTTCCAGAAAGAATTGGCTTCAGTTCCTGAAGTCCAGACTTTTGTAAAAGGAGTACTACATATACAGCCCCCGGTTGTGCCCCCAGTGGCACCGTGGGATCTTAATGTAGTTTTGGATTTTCTCAAATCCCATTGGTTTGAGCCACTCAAATCGGTGGATTTGAAATATCTTACATGGAAAGTAACCATGCTACTGGCCCTGGCTTCAGCCAGGAGAGTGTCAGAATTGGCGGCTTTATCGTATAAAAGCCCATATCTGATTTTCCATTCGGACAGGGCAGAACTGCGGACGCGTCCTCACTTTCTGCCTAAGGTGGTTTCAGCGTTTCACCTGAACCAGCCTATTGTGGTGCCTGCGGCTACTAGCGATTTGGAGGATTCCAAGTTGCTGGACGTTGTCAGAGCATTGAAAATATATATTTCAAGGACGGCTGGTGTCAGAAAATCTGACTCGCTGTTTATACTGTATGCACCCAACAAGCTGGGTGCTCCTGCTTCTAAGCAGACGATTGCTCGTTGGATTTGTAGCACAATTCAACTTGCACATTCTGTGGCAGGCCTGCCACAGCCTAAATCTGTCAAGGCCCATTCCACAAGGAAGGTGGGCTCATCTTGGGCGGCTGCCCGAGGGGTCTCGGCATTACAACTCTGCCGAGCAGCTACGTGGTCAGGGGAGAACACGTTTGTAAAATTCTACAAATTTGATACCCTGGCTAAGGAGGACCTGGAGTTCTCTCATTCGGTGCTGCAGAGTCATCCGCACTCTCCCGCCCGTTTGGGAGCTTTGGTATAATCCCCATGGTCCTGACGGAGTCCCAGCATCCACTAGGACGTCAGAGAAAATAAGATTTTACTTACCGATAAATCTATTTCTCGTAGTCCGTAGTGGATGCTGGGCGCCCATCCCAAGTGCGGATTGTCTGCAATACTTGTACATAGTTATTGTTACAAAAAAATCGGGTTGTTATTGTTGTGAGCCGTCTGTTCAGAGGCTCCTACGTTTGTCATACTGTTAACTGGGTTTAGATCACAAGTGGTACGGTGTGATTGGTGTGGCTGGTATGAGTCTTACCCGGGATTCAAAATCCTTCCTTATTGTGTACGCTCGTCCGGGCACAGTATCCTAACTGAGGCTTGGAGGAGGGTCATAGGGGGAGGAGCCAGTACACACCACCTAGTGGTCAAACTTTTAAATTTTGTGCCCTGTCTCCTTCGGAGCCGCTATTCCCCATGGTCCTGACGGAGTCCCAGCATCCACTACGGACTACGAGAAATAGATTTATCGGTAAGTAAAATCTTATTTACTGGCTGGAGATTACAGGTATGGCCACACCCCTATTGGGTATGGTGACCTCCCTGAATCCCGCTAGCAGCAACTACTTGTGAAGGGGTTAAATGGGAACTACCAGAGGCTTGCCAGTCTCTGTTCGGGGGGTATCTTTTTGTTTCCCCTGCATGTGGCTCATAACTCCGTTTCTGCGGACCCTGCTCCCAATGTCGTGTGTCGTGTCGTTGTCTAGGGGGTTGATATGAGTTTTGTGAATTTTTCACTCTACAATCTCGTGCCATGTGTCCCGGTCTATGACAAGAAAAACAAGTTACCACATTTGACTTACCCACAGAGTTTGGTGATTTATACAAAGGCTGCCTTGTGGTCAGGGCCTGTATACTTACGGCCATTAATTTATCACCTTGTTGTTCCCTGTGTCTGGTGATATTCCGGTCGTGATCAATAGCAGCCTCTCTCAAAGTAGCCACCGACAGACCTCGCCAACATGGTTGCGTGGTCTGCACCCTTGTCTTTAATGCCTCTTTTAAACCATCCATTAGTACAGATACTGCTACTTCTCGATGGTTTATGTTTGTTTTAATGTCCTCTATGCCTGTGTATTTTGCCATTTCTAATAATGCCCTGTGAAAATATTCTGCAGCAGTTTCTGACTCCTTTTTGTTTAATGGAGAATATCTTGTTCCATTTAACTACAGCTGGGAAATACTCCTTTAACTGTAAACTTATCCTTTTTACATTATCTTTGTTGTACACATCTGTAAGAGGTACATCCTGATCCAATTCACAGTCAGCTAAAAATTGAGCTGCGTCGACATTGGAGGGTAAACATGCCCTCAGCAATATCTGCCAATCTTTGTTATTGGGCTCTAAAGTGTTTCCTAGGTCTCTGATGTATTTTTGGCTAGCAACTAAGTCTTTCCTAGGGTCAGGGAATTCAGACACTATGGTCCTTAATTCCATTCGGGAAAACGGGCTATACATGGCAATGTTTCTAATGGGAGTGACTCCTGTGGTGTCCGTTTTCCCATTTGGAACAGCTATCACCCTAACAGGATTAAGTCTAGCAACATCATTCGGTGTAGATTCTACAGCCTGTGGTGAAATGGTTTCAGCATAGTGTATGGTGCCGTACTTACCCGTTGATACGACCTCACCTGTCCCTCCGCTAGGGGCCTTTGTTACTAATCTTAAGGGTTGGGCCGTGCCTACTGTAGTTTCTGATATGGTGGCTGCTAGAGAGAGCGCTGATATTGTTGCCGATTCGTCCTCTTGATCACACTCCTGGGGAAAGTTCAAAACAGGGTACAACTTGCACGGGTTAATACTTGCATTGGTTAATTGGTTAACATTATCTTTAACATTTACACAGTTGCTAAGTGTTTGTGTGTTACACCTTAGTGCGTCATTCTCCGCAACCAATTTCTCTCCTGCAATGTATGGTGGCGGCGGTGCCGTGGCTATCAGTTTCTTGATAGGATTAGATCCCGCCGCCAGAGCCAATCCTCTCTGTATTTCACCCTCCTGTTGCCATAACTGCAAATAATCATAATGTTGGATTCGTCTCTTTGTTGATTTAATGAGACATATCCTCCTCCTTAAATTCATTAACACTTCTGGGCTGAAGCTACCTACTCTTGGGAATTTCTCCCCGTCGTGCATTGTCATTCTTTCCCATTCATCACATAAAACCTCTGTGTGTGAACCATATTTTTCACACATTACGTACCTTGCCGACCCGACTGGTCGGTTTACTGAATCAACCCGAACCGAGGTTGATCGCCCCCTTCCTGAACAATTGGCCCCCATAACTTGCAGGTGTTGCTTTCACCACCTCTGACCTTAAATCAGGGTCTTCAGCGAACCCTTACAAAAACCAAAATGTTCACGATAGGCTGACGATGGCGGTTTACCGAGTACCCCACTCACTCGCCCACGCCGACCAATACGACCTACACACTGCCTTAGCGCTGGCGTACTCGACCCAGGGCCCCTAGGAACCTCTATTTACTGGAACATGTGAGTGTGTTCCGCAGAGCATTGACCCTTTCCAGTAACTATTGGTTGTTGGACAATTCCTGAGTGACCAGCGAACTTCCCTTCAGAAAATAAAAAATTACACAAATCACGTCAGAATGTACAAATAGTGTTTATGACCGGGTTCGTACACAAATGGTACTGGTCAGACTAACTAATGCACACAATTACGTGCGGTACAATCGTTCAGCACATAAGCAACTAATCTTATGTGCAGAGCGACCAGTGGAATCGAAAATTTCGGCTGCGAATTCCTTCAGCCAGAGCTTTATTGGCCTATATGGGTTCTGCACCAACCCCCTGGGTTGTGCTACTTATCTCTATCTATAGCGGACTTCTTTGTCTGCTGTACCTGGACCTCCTGGTCTGTTCTGGACCTCCTGGTCTGTGCTACAGTATGACCTCCTGGTCTGCTATACTCTACTGCTCAAATTTTATATTTAACAAGGGATGCCTCATTAGCCACCATGTACGACACTTACATGCATGTACCTCTGCGAGAACTCGACTTCTTGTGGTTCAACCTTGAAAATTGTATAAACTTATATATACAAAACACTCACTCATCACATGTACACTTTTGTTTCTATTTCTGCGCAGAAATTTTCTTTAGACCAGATGTGTTGTAAATTTGGAGAAGGATCTGTTAATTTAAATTTCGGATATTAAAATAGATTTGCGCTATTTATCGCCTGTTGCGCTATTTGTCTCCTGTTGCGCTATTTATCGCCTGTTAAAAATCAACACTATCGTGTGACTTGAATTACGTGGGCGTACCCAGACGCTCCGTTGCGTAATTTACGCTGCGTGCGTCGGCCTTTGCGTACGCGAGTCTCAGCCCTTTGTTAGAGACACGTGTACACAAAGCCAATGTCCACCGTAACACAACTAACACGTTTATCAATGTAGATGATCCTCGATCCTCTACTGAACCCCACACCAATCTCTCCTTGTACCTTTAGGTAGAGCTGCGTGTGTGCTTTACACTTTATCCCTTAATGCATTACTTTTACACTTTAACTATGAAATAGCGACAAATCTCTTTTAGCACGTTTATCAATTATAAAATGGCAAACAGGAGAGTGATATATGAAAATACACGAAAAAGAAATGCATATATGCGTGTGTGCGTACGCAAGATAGAAATAAACAGTTTTAAAAGACACTAGCGTGTTGTTCTTACCTCCGGTTCCGGATTCCCTCAGCACCCTTTACTAAGCGAAGCAGACGCTTATCCCGTCAGCACTGCGAAGAATATGATCTCCCGCCCTTTGCTGATGGATAATGTCTGCTGAAATTACCTAGCAGAGATATGTGAAGGACAGGACGAGCCGCCAATTGATGAAGCTAAATGTTTATCTTATTTAAAACCCTTTAAGAGGCCTAAGAACACTGTACGCTATCGACGTATGGAATACCGTAAGGGTACGCACGTTGCGTAACAATCGCTTAGCCGTGGTCGAGACGCTCAAGCGTCACGTTCGCTCACGGCCAAGAGATCACAGGCAGGCACGCTAGTGGCTGCTGACTAACGTAATGGTTCGCTATAGCGTAGCGGACGCTCGGGACCACGAGGAGATCACCAGCGGCGCAGACGCTCACAATGTTAAACCTTTATATCTAAACCATAAACTATGTAATATGCAGTAAAACCTTAGTGTAGAGATAGGGTGTAGATGCAACACAGTGTAACCTTATTAACTTAAAAGCTGTTCGAGCGTCACCGACGCTCTGAGAATACTTAACACTATAATAAATACACAACTACCGGGCTTAGGGTCTAATGCCTTATGAATATGTTATACTTGCAAAAAGAATAATACAATACAAGTCATACACTACAATATAACATAGACTAACTAACCAGATAACTACACATGAAATACAATACAATACTATTACGTTTAAGGGAATATAAGAGAGAAAGAGGAGAAGAGAGAGAGAGAGAGAGAGATATATGGCTCACAATAACAAGAAAGACAATATGATTGCGGAGAAAAACTTGCGCACAAAGGGGAACGATCGCATGCGCCTCTGGACATCCAGCTCCCGATTATCAGCAATGAGAACCGTTGAAGAGTGAGCTGGATGTGATCGGCTTGTCTATTTATGCCCCACACACAATACAATTCAATGGTCCCTACAATCTCATTGTTCATTGGACACAGGAATTAGTCTTCGCACTATAACAAAAGGTCATAGGTTGATTCATACAGGTGGGCTGTGACGATTTCCAACTGCTCAGGTGGGTGGGAAACTAGGTTTCCCGCCGCATGAATAAGTGCAAATAATAGTAAATGGACATAAACTTCTTATGTCCATAACTATTCGCACGAGCGATTAATCCGCTTCAAACCAACACCGGAATATTGCTAATTAAATACTCTTCCGATGGATACTAAACACCACTGTATAATCCCTGTCTGACCCTTTGTATCAGACAAAGAGGGATCTCTCTGTCCATGAACATTCTACATTAACTAAACTTTCAGAATCTATCAAAGGGACCATGATCTATAAAATACATTATAAAGTGAAAATATGTAACGATTGAGTCGCACGCTACGAACACATAAACTCTACCGTAAATGCACATACCGTGCGCCTGCGGGTGCCCGCGACTGCGTGTATGCGCACGCACGGGAGAGTGTACGCATGCGCAGAGCGGACATGAATGAGGTGCAAATATGGCAGTGTGCATAGTGATATTTTTCTGACTTTGACAGCCCGAGGGGTCTCGGCTTTACAACGTTGCCGAGCTGCTACTTGGTCAGGGGCAAACACGCTTGCAAAATTCTTCAAATTTGATACCCTGGCTGAGGAGGACCTGGAGTTCTCTCATTCGGTGCTGCAGAGTCATCCGCACTCTCCCGCCCGTTTGGGAGCTTTGGTATAATCCCCATGGTCCTTACGGAGTCCCAGCATCCACTAGGACGTCAGAGAAAATAAGATTTTACTTACCGATAATTCTATTTCTCGTAGTCCGTAGTGGATGCTGGGCGCCCGTCCCAAGTGCGGATTGTCTGCATTACTTGTATATAGTTATTGTTAACTAAAAGGGTTATTGTTGAGCCATCTGTTGAGAGGCTCTGTTATGTTCATACTGTTAACTGGGTATCATATCGCGAGTTAACGGTGTGATTGGTGTGGCTGGTATGAGTCTTACCCGGGATTCAAAATCCTTCCTTATTGTGTCAGCTCTTCCGGGCACAGTATCCTAACTGAGGTCCGGAGGAGGGTCATAGTGGGAGGAGCCAGTGCACACCAGGTAGTCCTAAATCTTTCTTAGCTGTGCCCAGTCTCCTGCGGAGCCGCTATTCCCCATGGTCCTTACGGAGTCCCCAGCATCCACTACGGACTACGAGAAATAGATTTACCGGTGAGTAAAATCTTATTATTGTGGTGCCTGCTGCTACTCGGGACTTGGAGGACTCCAAGTTGCTGGACGTAGTCCGGGCTTTGAAAATATATGTTTCCAGAACGGCTGGAGTCAGGAAGACTGACTCGCTGTTTATTCTGTATGCACCCAATAAGCTGGGTGCTCCTGCTTCAAAGCAAACTATTGCTCGCTGGATCTGTAGCACGATTCAGCTGGCTCATTCTGCGGCTGGATTGCCGCATCCAAAATCAGTGAAAGCCCATTCCACAAGGAAGGTGGGCTCTTCTTGGGCGGCTGCCCGAGGGGTCTCAGCTTTACAGCTTTGCCGAGCGGCTACTTGGTCGGGTTCAAACACTTTTGCAAAGTTCTACAAGTTTGATACCCTGGCTAAGGAGGACCTTGTGTTTGCTCATTCGGTGCTGCAGAGTCATCCGCACTCTCCCGCCCGTTTGGGAGCTTTGGTATAATCCCCATGGTCCTTACGGAGTCCCCAGCATCCACTAGGACGTTAGAGAAAATAAGAATTTACTCACCGGTAATTCTATTTCTCGTAGTCCGTAGTGGATGCTGGGCGCCCGTCCCAAGTGCGGACTTTCTGCAATACGTGTATATAGTTATTGCTTAATAAAGGGTTATTGTTATGAGCCATCCGTTGAGTGATGCTCAGTTATTGTTCATACTGTTAACTGGGAAAGGTTATCACGAGTTGTACGGTGTGATTGGTGTGGCTGGTATGAGTCTTACCCTGGATTCCAAAGTCCTTTCCTTGTAATGTCAGCTCTTCCGGGCACAGTTTCCCTAACTGAGGTCTGGAGGAGGGGCATAGAGGGAGGAGCCAGTGCACACCAGATAGTACCTAATCTTTCTTTAGAGTGCCCAGTCTCCTGCGGAGCTCGTCTATTCCCCATGGTCCTTACGGCATCCACTACGGACTACGAGAAATAGAATTACCGGTGAGTAAATTCTTATTTTTCTCTTCTCAAGGTTTAGTAAGTAGACCCTAGAGTTGCTTGTGGGTTTCCATTTACCTCCTGCCTTGTAGTCACTCTACTATGAAAGACTTGCGCAGTCAGTACAGTGTATATGGGGAAAAAAAAAATAATAATAATAATAATAATAATAAATATACATATATTATGTGTGTGTCAGTCTCTCGTCTCTCTATCTGCATTATCACACAGTAGCTGATATTGGGGCAGATGTATTAACCTGGAGAAGGCATAAGGAAGTGATAAACCAGTGATAAGTGCAAGGTGATCCACACACCAGCCAATCAGCTCCAGTATGCAAATTGACAGCAGCTGATTGGCTAGTGGGTTTATCACCTTGCACATATCACTGGTTTATCACTTCTTTATGCTTTCTCCAGGTGAATACATCTGCCCCAGTGTCTGTAGAGTTGGCATCAGCCCTTACGGGTCTTGCAGTGTGAGAATACTGTGCAGGGCACTGGATCTGCCCACACAAAGATCCATAAAACCCAGAATGTTTCCACAGTGGTGTCTCTGCTTTTCTTGACTTCTATAATGTGAAAATGTTCAATGTGTGTGTTCTGTAGACCAGTGGTTCCCGAGCGGTCTTTGTTCATGGCATCGGTGGCGGATTGGGATGGGAAAACCAGCCTGGGAAATTTATGGAATCAGCCCTAATGAGGGGGTGGGACGGGATCCCTCCTCACAGGGCCTGATTATACGCGAATGCGGCCTTTCCTCGTGTCTTTTGCTGCAGGCTAGGTGCAGATTGGGAAGTAAAAGTGGCCCTGTAAAAGTTTATAGAAGTGGCCCGACATGGGCAGCACAAGAGGTATAACATACCTTGTAGCCATGTCAGTGGGCTGACGTCATGTGGTGGTGGGGACACATGACGGCACACGAAACAGGCTCAATAGACATGTCAGCCTACCAGGAATCTTCCTGGTGATCCCTATGGCCAATCCGCCCCTGCATGGCACCCTTAGGCCAAGGGGTACATTCAACTGACGTTGAGGTACCGTTGGAGCCTCTCGCGCCAGTGCAACACAGCAAAAACAAGCACAGTTCTCTTACCATAATAGCCTTCTATGGGTGGTATACAATTACAGCGGTCATTTTTTGCATGGAAAAAATGCTTTTATCACGATTTTTGCCCGATAAAAATGATTGGGCTATCCAATTAAATCCCATTTTTTTTCCACACAGAAACATATAGGTCGGGGGCTTTTTGTGGATCCTATGTGTTTCCGTTACCGTGATCATGGAAATTGGTTCTTTATTGGTAGGGCGAAACCCAATACCTGATAAGTGCCGCCATCGGGGCTAATAGGATAGCCCCTATGTGTGCAGCGCTTAATTGAATATCCCTCCCAAAACTTTCCTGTTGAGTTACTCAGTATATTTTGATGTTACCTGCCATCCTTTGGTTCACTTGTGTGTTGTTGGGATTGGTTGTGCTACTGGGTTCTCACATTGCTGTTTGTTCACCATCACTGGTTTTGCTGATCACATTGAGCGGAAGAGGAGATGAGAGAAAGTGGGGTGCAGGCGGACAGTGGGTTGTAGGTGCAGATGTGAGACAATGAAAGGGATGGACAGATGCCATTGGGGATAGTGTGAGACAAACACAGAAAGCAGGAGAAAAAACAAGTTTTATGGTAAGAACTTACCTTTGTTAAAACTCTTTCTGCGAGGTACACTGGGCTCCACAAGGAATGGACAATGGGGTGTAGAGTAGGATCTTGATCCGAGGCACCAACAGGCTCAAAGCTTTGACTGTTCCCAGAATGCACAGCGCCGCCTCCTATATAACCCCGCCTCCCTGCACAGGAGCTCAGTTTTTAGTTAACCAGCCCAATGCAGTAGCAGGAAAAGAGACCACAACGGTTAGTAGCCACAACACCGCATTCTCACGACAGGAGTCGTGTCAGCTGCTAATGCTATACCAACCCAAAGAAGCTAAGTGCGTCAGAGTGAGCGCCTTGTGGAGCCCAGTGTACCTCGCAGAAAGAGTTTTAACAAAGGTAAGTTCTTACCATAAAACTCGTTTTCTGCTGCGGGGTACACTGGGCTCCACAAGGAATGGACAATGGGGATGTCCTAAAGCAGTTCCTTATGGGAGGGGACGCACTGTAGCGGGCACAAGAACCCGGCGTCCAAAGGAAGCATCCTGGGAAGCGGCAGTATCGAAGGCATAGAACCTTATGAACGTGTTCACAGGACCATGTAGCTTATGAACGTGTTCACAGAGGACCACGTAGCCGCCTTGCACAATTGTTCAAGGGTCGCACCACGTTGGGCCGCCCAAGAAGGTCCAACAGACAGAGTAGAATGGGCCTTAATGTGATCAGGAGCAGAGAGACCAGCCTTCACATAAGCATGTGCAATCACCATTCTAATCCATCTGGCCAGAGTTTGCTTGTGAGCAGGCCAGCCCCGTTTGTGAAACCCAAACACAACAAAAAGAGAATCAGATTTCCTAATAGGAGCAGTTCTCTTCACATAGATACGAAGAGCCCGTACCACATCCAAAGACCGCTCTTTGGGAGACAGATCAGGAGAAACAAGTGCCGGAACTACAATCTCCTGATTAAGGTGGAACGAAGAAACCACCTTAGGTAGATAGCCGTGACGAGTCCTAAGAACCGCCCGGTCACGGTGAAATATCAGATATGGGGAACTACAGGACAAGGCACCCAAATCCGACACTCTTCTAGCTGAAGCAATAGCCAGCAGAAACACCACCTTAAGGGAAAGCCACTTAAGGTCAGCTGAACCAAGAGGTTCAAACGGAGACTCTTTTAACGCCTCCAAAACCACTGACAAGTCCCAAGGAGCTACAGGCGGGACATAGGGAGGTTGGATACGCAGCACGCACTGAGTAAAGGTATGCACATCAGGTAAGGTCGCAATTTTTCTCTGAAACCACACCGACAAGCCAGATATTTGAAACTTGAGGGAGGCCAGACGCAGGTCTAAGTCCAGGCCCTGCTGAAGAAAAGCCAACAACTTGGCTATACTAAACTTGGAAGCATCATAATCGTTAGATGCGCACCAAACAAAGTAAGAATGCCAGACCCTATAGTAAATCCGAGCAAAAGCCGTTTTCCGGGCCCGCAACATAGTTTGAATGACCGCCTCAGAAAACCCCTTTAGCCCTTAGCCACGCCGTCAAAGACAGCCGGGCTAGGTCCTGGTAGACACAGGGGCCCTGAACGAGGAGATCTGGGTGTTGTAGAAGTAGAATTGGACGCTCTAATGATAGGCCTTGCAGGTCTGAGAACCAGTGCCGTCTGGGCCACGCTGGAGCTATGAGAAGCAGAATTCCTTTTTCTTGCTTGAACTTCCGAATTACCCTGGGTAGGAGTGACACCGGAGGGAACACGTACGGCAGCCGAAATCTCCACGGTACCGCCAGCGCATCCATAAATGCTGCTTGAGGATCACTTGTCCTTGCTACGAAGACCGGAACCTTGTGATTGTGTCGAGACGCCATCAGATCTACGTCTGGAAGGCCCCACCTTTCCACTAGGAGTTGAAACACTTCTGTATGGTGGCCCCACTCGCCGGCATGCACGTCCTGACGACTGAGAAAGTCTGCTTCCCAATTCAGGACTCCCGGAATGAATATTGCCGATATGGCCGGTAGATGGCGTTCTGCTCACTGTAGAATCCGTGAGACTTCCTTCATTGCTAGTCGGCTTCGAGTGCCACCTTGATTTATGTAAGCCACTGTGGTGGCGTTGTCTGACTGTACTTGAACAGGACGGTTCTGAATTAAATGCTGGGCTAGGTTCAAGGCATTGAAGACCGCCCGCAATTTCAGAATGTTGATTGAGAGAAGGGACTACTCCTTGGTCCACCGCCCCTGAAGGGAGTGTTGCTCCAGCACCGCGCCCCAACCTCTTAGACTGGCATCTGTCGTCAACAGGACCCAGTCGGATTTCCAGAACGGACGGCCCCTGCACAGTTGTTGGTCCTGGAGCCACCAGAGCAGCGACAGACGGACCTCCGGAGTCAATTAGATCATTTGAGACCTGATCCGGTGAGGCAGGCCTTCCCATTTGGCTAGAATCAGCCTCTGGAGAGAGCGAGAGTGAAATTGAGTGTACTCCACCATGTCGAATGCTGACACCATGAGGCCCAGCACCTGCATCGCCTAATGTATCGACACTTGCGGACGAGAAAGGAAGCAACGAATCCTGTCCTGAAGTTCCAGGACTTTCTCCTGAGACAGGAACAACCGCTGGTTGTGAGTGTCCAATAGTGCTCCCAGATGCACCATGCTCTGATCAGGGATGACTTCTTCCAGTTGATGAGCCACCCGTGGGCTTGCAGAAACCAGACCGTCACATCTAGACGACGCAGGAGAAGTTCTGGGGAATTTGCCAGGATTAACAAGTCGTCCAAATATGGCAGTATCCTGACCCCTTGACGGCGGAGTACCACCGTCATCTCCGCCATGACTTTTGTAAAGACTTGCGGAGCCGTTGTTAAACCAAAAGGTAACGCCAGAAACTGGTAATGGCAGTTGCCAATCGCAAATCTCAGGTATTGCTGATGAGACACTGCTATAGGAATATGCAGGTAAGCATCCTGTATATCCAGAGAGACCATGAAGTCCCCAGGTTCCAAGGCCAGAACTATAGAGCGAAGGTTTCCATCCGGAACCTGGAAACCTTCACAAACCTGTTCAATGCCTTGAGGTTGAGAATGGGCCGGGAGGACCCATTCGGTTTCGGGACTAGAAACAGCGGAGAATAGTACCTCCGGACCCTCTGCGCAAGAGGCACCTGTACTACGACTCCTGTATCCAGGAGGCTCTGTACCACCGAATGTAGAGTGTTTGCCTATGTCTTATCCAACGGGACATCTGTCTGGCAAAATCGATGAGGGGGTCTGTTTTTTGAAGGCTATGGCGTAACCTCGTGTGACGACTTCCCGTACCCAGGTATCTGAAGTGGTCTTCAACCATTCCTGGGTATACCCTAGAAGCCGGCCCCCCACCCTGGGATCCCCCAGAGGGAGGCCCGCCCCGTCATGCGGCAGGCTTATCTGTCTTGGAAGCTGGCTGACGGGCCGCCCAGGCTCTTTTGGGCTTAGGCTTACCAGGTTTGGAAGTGCGGGCCTGCTTGTTGTATGCCTGACCTTTTGCCTTACCTGAAGGACGAAAGGGGCGAAAGGAAGTACCTTTAGCCTTCGACACGGAAGGAGCAGTACTTGGCAGACAGGCAGTTTTGGCAGTAGCCAAGTCAGTCACAATCTTATTTAAATCCTCCCCAAACAGAATATCTCCCTTTTTAAAAGGGAGTACCTCCAGGGTTTTTCTAGAGTCCAGATCCACAGACCAGGATCTCAGCCACAATATCCGGCGAGCCAGGACTGATGTAGAAGAGGACTTGGCTGCCAGGATACCGGCATCAGAAGCCGTCTCTTTTAATATAACGAGAAGCTGTGACGATATAAGACAAGCGTTGTCTAGCATGGTCAGAGGAGATTTCAGCATCTAACTCCAAGGCCCATGCTTCAATGGCCTCTGCAGCCCAAGTAGCTGCAATAGTGGGCCTTTGTGCAGCACCCGTGAGGGTGTAAATCGCTTTTAGACAACCCTCGACACGTTTATCCTTAGGCTTTTTTAGAGACGTGACGGTGGTGACCGGTAGAGCTGAGGAAACCACCATACTAGCCACATGTGAGTACACTGAAGGAGGCGTTTCCAAATTCTTAGACCGCTCTGGCGCGAGGGGATAGCGAGCCAGCATCTTCTTTTGAGGCACAAACTTCGTACCCGGGTTTTCCCAGGGTTCCTGACGTATATCAATTAGGTGGTCAGAGTGAGGTAAAACTTGTTTAATCGCCTTCTGACGCTTGAACCTATCTGGTTTCTTAGGAGGAACGGATGGCTCGGGATCATCCGTAATCTGTAAAATTAACTTAATAGTCTCCAAGAGATCAGGAACATCCACATGTGAACCACCGTCCCCATCAGCCGTATCAGAGTCAGAACCTGTGGGGTCAGTGTAAGTGCCGTCTTCATCCGACGAGGTGTCAGTGACAGCAGTGGATTGTGAGGAGACAAGTGCTCGCTTAGAGGACCCCTTGGACATAGGCGAGCGACGGTCAGACTTTTTAGCAGTCAGCGTCCAGCAAAATGGCAGGAGGAAATACTCGTATAAGCGCCTTTTCCTGTGAGGTAAAAATAAAGTATATACGTTCCTTGTATATTGTATATGCGGTGAATTTCTCTGGTCCTCTGTCTCCAATGTTTCAATTCTTAGTCAGGAATACTCAGTCCCAATGGAGAGAGATATAGATAGATAGATAGATAGATAGATAGTTTCTTTTTTTTTATTTATAAATATATCTAAGACAGATGTGTATAAATGCTTCGTGTTCGCCTTATTTTCTATAACCCACTAGGCTTTAAGGGAGGGAGATAGTGGAGCTCCACAGTGCGTACCCCAACTCACAATGGAGTTCACCAAGACGTATATATCACGGTTTCTTTATAACGTGACCACGTGTGACCTTCACCCAGAAATTTCTAGAGAAGAATGCGTACCCTACTCACTTATGAGGAGGGAGTTTTCAAATTCTGAAATGTTTCTTTGGTCTAGTTGAAGTGTGTGTGTGTGTGTGTGTGTGTGTGTGTGTGTGTGTGTGTGTATAGACTCTTCTCTTCCCTCTATCTCCAGTCCTTTCACCGGGAATTCTCAGTTCCCATGGGTATGCGGAAAGAAGGTAACAGACAATGTGTAGAAATGTCTTATACCTATATAGTTATATATAGCCCACTTAAACCAGAAGGAAGGATGGTGGTTATTTATAAAGCGTACCCCAACTCACAATGGAGTGCCCCAAGATGTGTGTATATTGGTATCTTTTCAGCAGGACCACATGTGACCTTCACCAAGGAGTTTCTAAACAGGGATGCGTACCCACACTCACACGATCAGATGGTAATACCCTCCTATCTGGGTTTCTTTATCCAAAATAGAGTGAGACTCCCCCAAAAAAGTGGGTGATATAGTAACAGTTCTCCTCAATAAAACTTTCAACACAAAAGTCCAGGAATGACTTTTTAAAAAAGGAATATTTTTATATAAAGAAAAGAGTCTGATTACATAAACCCCATAACTGGGGTAAATCACAGTAAAAACGTACACAAAATGTTAACATCCATAAAAGCAAGATTAAAAAAGGGGATTCCAAAGCAGGGGAAAAATTTTTTTCCACCACTAGTCGCATAAGGGGAAGTCCGGACCCCCCAACGGACGTAATGATGGAACAAATACCTCCTTGGTCCCCGATGTGTAGAAAAATTCTGTATCACTGTGCCAGGATCAGTCGACGCGTTTCGGCTCTTAATGGAGCCTTTATCAAGACATACTGGCATTGTGATATCCCACAATATTTAAATGGTGAGTCACCAATCATATGCCATCAGGAAGTGACATCATAATTGCACCCAGATACATAGTAAAATTTAAATAAAATCAAAAACACATGTACATTTTTTACAAACCTACATTTCCACAAAACCTCTACATCATATGGATTATAGAAATGTATTAAAAGTATGGTCCCGGAAGTGAAAGTGTACTGTTATTTTTAATAGCATCTATATTCAGTCCCAAAGTTTAAATGTCCTAACCCTGACTAGCGGTGTTTCAAAAGAACTAGAAGATAGTCTAATTTTTAAAGTTTTCAAACTTCTGTAAAAGAACGGGGGCGAACGACCTTATGCGTTCCACTCCAATACGTTCCAAAGCCCGCACTTCCGCTTCCGTTTTTACCGGAAGCGCGCGCACCAAACGTAACCCAGAGGGTACGCGCACGATGACACTTGCGTTCCACCTCTGGGTTGTACACAGTTGAGGAAACGGCCTTATGCGCTCCGCCTCCATGCCTGCTATGTTCCACACATCTTCCTCCGTCTTTGACGGAAGTGAGCGTGCGCTTACAGAAAACTGACTAGAGGGCGCACACATGATGACACGTGCGTTCCACCTGCTACATGAAGCACATACCCATGCGTTCGACAGATTCATTGCACTATAATTTTAAACAAACCTATAATCGTGATAGTACATAACAAATTCTCCCAGGCTACATATATAACGTGCTAAACATAAATCTCTGACGTCCTAGTGGATGCTGGGAACTCCGTAAGGACCATGGGGAATAGCGGCTCCGCAGGAGACTGGGCACAAAAGTAAAAGCTTTAGGACTACCTGGTGTGCACTGGCTCCTCCCCCTATGACCCTCCTCCAAGCCTCAGTTACATTTTTGTGCCCGAACGAGAAGGGTGCATACTAGGTGGCTCTCCTGAGCTGCTTAGAGTAAAAGTTTAAATTATGTTTTTTATTTTCAGTGAGTCCTGCTGGCAACAGGCTCACTGCACCGAGGGACTAAGGGGAGAAGAAGCGAACTCACCTGCGTGCAGAGTGGATTGGGCTTCTTAGGCTACTGGACATTAGCTCCAGAGGGACGATCACAGGCCCAGCCATGGATGGGTCCCAGAGCCGCGCCGCCGGCCCCCTTACAGAGCCAGAAGACAGAAGAGGTCCGGAAAATCGGCGGCAGAAGACGTCCTGTCTTCAATAAGGTAGCGCACAGCACCGCAGCTGTGCGCCATTGCTCTCAGCACACTTCACACTCCGGTCACTGAGGGTGCAGGGCGCTGGGGGGGGGCGCCCTGAGACGCAATAAAAACACCTTAGATGGCTAAAAATGCATCACATATAGCTCCTGGGCTATATGGATGCATTTAACCCCTGCCAGTTTTTCCTTAAAGCGGGAGAAAGGCTCCGCCCCCTTCTCGGCGGCCTATCTCCTCAGCACACAAGCGCCATTTTCCCTCACAGCTCCGTTGGAGGGAAGCTCCCTGGCTCTCCCCTGCAGTCCTGCACTACAGAAACAGGGTAAAACAAGAGAGGGGGGGCACTAATTTGGCAGATTAATAAATACAGCAGCTATATAAGGGAAAAACACTTATATAAGGTTATCCCTGTATATATATAGCGCTCTGGTGTGTGCTGGCAAACTCTCCCTCTGTCTCCCCAAAGGGCTAGTGGGGTCCTGTCCTCTATCAGAGCATTCCCTGTGTGTGTGCTGTGTGTCGGTACGTTGTGTCGACATGTATGAGGAGGAAAATGGTATGGAGGCGGAGCAATTGCCTGTAATAGTGATGTCACCCCCTAGGGAGTCGACACCTGACTGGATGGTCTTATGGAAGGAATTACGTGATAGCGTCAGCACTTTACATAAGACTGTTGACGACATGAGACAGCCGGAAAATCAGTTAATACCTGTCCAGGCGTCTCAAACGTATTTTCCAGTAGGGCCGCACGTTACATGATCACGGCAATGAAGGAGGTTTTGAACATTTCTGATACTACAAGTACCACAAAAATGGTATTATGTGGGGTGTGAAAAAACTACCCGTAGTTTTTCCTGAATCAGATTAATTAAATGAGGTGTGATGAAGCGTGGGTTTCCCCCGATAAACTGCTAATTTCTAAAAAATTATTGGCATTATACCCTTTCCCGCCAGAGGTTAGGGCGCGTTGGGAAACACCCCCTAGGGTAGATAAGGCGCTCACACGCTTATCAAAACAAGTGGCGTTACCGTCTCCTGATACGGCCGCCCTCAAAGAGCCAGCTGATAGGAAGCTGGAAAATATCCTAAAAAGTATATACACACATACTGGTGTTATACTGCGACCAGCAATCGCCTCAGCCTGGATGTGCAGTGCGGGTCTGGCATGGTCGGATTCCCTGACTGAAAATATTGATACCCTGGACAGGGACAGTATATTATTGACTATAGAGCATTTAAAGGATGCATTTCTATATATGCGAGATGCACAGAGGGATATTTGCACTCTGGCATCAAGAGAAAGTGCGCTGTCCATTTCTGCCAGAAGAGGGTTATGGACGCGACAGTGGTCAGGTGATGCGGATTCCAAACGGCATATGGAAGTATTGCCGTATAAAGGGGAGGAGTTATTTGGGGTCGGTCTATCGGACCTGGTGGCCACGGCAACGGCTGGGAAATCCACCTTTTTACCCCAGGTCACCTCTCAGCAGAAAAAGACACCGTCTTTTCAGGCTCAGTCCTTTCGTCCCCATAAGGGCAAGCGGGCAAAAGGCCACTCATATCTGCCCCGGGGCAGAGGAAGGGGAAAAAGACTGCAGCAGGCAGCCTCTTCCCAGGAACAGAAGCCCTCCCCCGCTTCTGCCAAGTCCTCAGCATGACGCTGGGGCCTTACAAGTGGACTCAGGTACGGTGGGGGGTCGTCTCAAGAATTTCAGCGCGCAGTGGGCTCACTCGCAAGTGGACCCCTGGATCCTGCAGGTAGTATCTCAGGGGTACAAATTGGAATTCGAGACGTCTCCCCCTCGCCGGTTCCTGAAGTCTGCTTTGCCAACGTCTCCCTCCAACAGGGAGGCGGTATTGGAAGCCATTCACAAGCTGTATTCCCAGCAGGTGATAATCAAGGTACCCCTCCTACAACAGGGAAAGGGGTATTATTCCACGCTGTTTGTGGGACCGAAGCCGGACGGCTCGGTGAGACCTATTTTAAATCTGAAATCATTGAACACTTACATACAAAGGTTCAAATTCAAGATGGAGTCACTCAGAGCAGTGATAGCGAACCTGGAAGAAGGGGACTATATGGTGTCTCTGGACATCAAGGATGCTTACCTTCATGTCCCAATTTGCCCTTCTCACCAAGGGTACCTCAGGTTTGTGGTACAGAACTGTCACTATCAGTTTCAGACGCTGCCGTTTGGATTGTCCACGGCACCCCGGGTCTTTACCAAGGTAATGGCCGAAATGATGATTCTTCTTCGAAGAAAAGGCGTCTTAATTATCCCTTACTTGGACGATCTCCTGATAAGGGCAAGGTCCAGGGAACAGTTAGAGGTCGGAGTAGCACTATCTCAAGTAGTACTACGACAGCACGGGTGGATTCTAAATATTCCAAAATCGCAGCTGATTCCGACGACACGTCTGCTGTTCCTAGGGATGATTCTGGACACAGTCCAGAAAAAGGTGTTTCTCCCGGAGGAGAAAGCCAGGGAGTTATCCGAGCTAGATGTATATCACAGGGTAATTGTACTAGGAAACCCTGACTAAATGCACTCTTTCTTAACTAACACTGACTAAAAAAGGCAGGTAGAATACTTAAGTGTCTTGTAAAGTCACAGCACTGACAGCCAGGCGCCTTTACATAGGAGGATTTGCCCAAGCATTCCCAGGAACAGTGAGCTGAGGGATAATGGCGCCGCAGACACTGCCAGGGAGTGACAGATATGCAGCTCCAGGGCGGAACATTTGCAGAAAATGGCGCACTGGGGGAGGGACTTCAGGTCCAAGCTCTATCCCCCTGCTGGAAAAACCACCGGGTACTGCGGGCTCTAATAAAGAGGTTTATAGAGAAAACCTGACCTGTTCTATGCTCTGGTGATCTAGTGGGATCACCTGTACTGCCACAGTGTCCACCGCCAGCGCGCGCGGCGGCCCGCCTCCCACTGACCGCGCCGGATTGCGATAAAGACCGGGTCCCGCAAGTTGGACCCACTTACCACCTCCCGAAGCGCGGCCACGCGATCCCGGAGAGCCCCCGTCGTGTGTGCCTGACAAGAAGAAAACCGGAGCCTCCTGCTGTAGTTACCCAGCAACCAGGGCTCGGGAGTGTACAGCGCCGCTGGGGAGAGCCGGAGCTGCAGCCGTGAGTGTCCACTGACATGTAACACTGCTGCTGCCCTTGAAGTCTTCACTTTTTTCCTCAGAAAAAAAGCTCTTCTTAGGGCTGCCTGGAGCAGCCCCTCTGTTAAGTGCCTGCTACTGCAGCACCAACTACAAAACTGAGATCCTGTGCAGGGAGGCAGGGTGATATAGGAGGCGGCGCTATGCATTCTGGGAACAGTCAAAGCTTTGAGCCTGTTGGTGCCTCGGATCAAGATCCTACTCTACACCCCATTGTCCATTCCTTGTGGAGCCCAGTGTACCCCGCAGCAGAAAAAACACCCGTACCCATGCTAAGGTGGGGGGGTTTCAGTTCAAGGTGATGCACGCGATGTGATGTTCCACAAAGGCATACCGCTTCCCTCACACAGCGTAACTTGTGATGTTGGAACACCATTTGATTACCTTTGTTGTAGTTCGTAGGGGAGGAAAGAGGAATTGGTATATGGTTCCCCACAACACTGTCGGGGCCTGATAGAAATAAAAGTAACTGTGCACCTGGGTAAAACTGTGCTGCACTGCAGGTGGGGCAGATATAAAATATGCAGCAGGATGTAGGTTTGTTTGGTATGTGTCCAAACTGAAATCTAAATTGCAGTGTAAAAACAAAGCTAACATTTGTGGGCTACATGCAAAATGACTGTTTTTATTCCAATTGTAAAGCACAGTGGAATATATTGGCGCTGTATAAATTACGGTTAATAAACATGGTATGCTTTTGTTGATAAATTCAATTTAAAATAAAAATACAGGTTTCTTTTACATGTATTAAGTGTATATCCACTAGTCTGATAATGCCAGTTTACTGGTCACATTGGGGCAGATGTATTAATCCAGGAGAAGGGATAAAGTAGTGATAAGTGGAAGGTGATAACACACCAGCTCTCAACTGTCATTTTTCAAATCCGTAATGACTGGCTGGTGTGTTATCACCTTGCGCTTATCACTGCTTTATCACTTTTCCAGGTTAATACATCTGCTCCACTGTTCCTGTTGCTGATGGGTAAGTGTTTGACCATGGACGAATCTAGGTTTGGTATACCCTATCTGGTGTTTCTGCATTTTGCTGCCTATATAGGTTGCGACATTTAAAGAGCCTGCTGAATGTTGTTTGTTTCTCTCCTGATTTTACTTCTTGTCATATGTTCTAGGATATACTGGATGCAGCCCAGTCCTCCCCTATGTTATCTCCATATTCTGCCTGGGTACTGGATAATGTCTTGCAACATAAAGAATTGGCTAACTCCTCTGTCTACAACTCACTGTCGGAAAATTGCAGTCCTACTCTTGCCTTATCATCCAAACCTGGTTCACCAGCCATTGTTGTGACTTCCCCAGTGAGCATAGCCAAAACAGAGCTGGTAAGCTTCTCTGTGCTGCTGTTGCAATGTGGGTTTTGTGGTGGTAAAAATGTCCTGTCCTCACTGGGCTATCTCCTTAGGTCCGTCAAATCATTAAGGAGGCAGACCAGTCTACAAAGTTGCAGTTGGAAAAAGTAACCGAAGTGGAAAGCGTAATCCGGTTGTACGAAGAAGGACATAGAGCAAAAATGAAGGTACGTGGTGGCCCATTTTCCTGGTTGATTTCATCCTTGCCTTTTTTCTTTTTTTCTACATAGTATAGTCCTCTAACTCTCTTTTTAGGATGATCTGCGTGGACGCCTTGATATGACGGATCAGTTCAGCAAGTCATTTGCTGAGAAGGCTGTAGAGCAGCTGAAACGCTTTGAGGAAAGGATGGAGTTAGAGCAGAGACAACAGAAGCACCAACTTCAAGAGCAGCTGGAGAAGGGGTGAGAGGAAAAGAACAATTGCTGCTTCTCAACAAACCATTGGTTGGTGCCTAATGCCTTTTTCTTTGATTTTTTTTTTTTTTTTAATAGGTCAAAAGAGGTCTTAGGGCAACAAGAAAAATTAAAGGAGGAACACCGTCACAGAGCCAAGGTTTTTCACCTTTTACGCCTAGGGTGTCTTTTTAAATATGAAGTAATGATTTATCTTCTTGAACTAGCCAAAGCAGTAGTCTTCTGCGCCCTATAATAGAGCTTCGTTAGGCTCCATTGGCCTGCATATTGAAAACTCCCTCCCAATAGCTAGTTCTGCCATATGTAACGTCAACTCTTACATCTGCCTTCGCCTCCAAAAAGTAAAAGCCAATTGATCGATTTTAATTTTGCAAGTGATGTTAGTAAGGTGAAGCCAAAAGGTGATCCAGATCAAGGATCCTATGCAGGGTATTGGGTTGTCAAGAATGTTTCTCTATCGTCCTAAGTGGATGCTGGGGTTCCTGAAAGGACCATGGGGAATAGCGGCTCCGCAGGAGACAGGGCACAAAAAGTAAAGCTTTTACAGGTCAGGTGGTGTGCACTGGCTCCTCCCCCTATGACCCTCCTCCAGACTCCAGTTAGATTTTTGTGCCCGGCCGAGAAGGGTGCAATTCTAGGTGGCTCTCATAAAGAGCTGCTTAGAGAAGTTTAGCTTAGGTTTTTTATTTTACAGTGATTCCTGCTGGCAACAGGATCACTGCAACGAGGGACAGAGGGGAGAAGAAGTGAACTCACCTGCGTGCAGGATGGATTGGCTTCTTGGCTACTGGACATGAAGCTCCAGAGGGACGATCACAGGTACAGCCTGGATGGTCACCGGAGCCTCGCCGCCGGCCCCCTCGCAGATGCTGAAGCAAGAAGAGGTCCAGAATCGGCGGCTGAAGACTCCTGCAGTCTTCTAAAGGTAGCGCACAGCACTGCAGCTGTGCGCCATTTTCCTCTCAGCACACTTCACACGGCAGTCACTGAGGGTGCAGGGCGCTGGGGGGGGGCGCCCTGGGAGGCAAATGTAAACCTATATAAGGCTAAAAATACCTCACATATAGCCCCCAGAGGCTATATGGAGATATTTAACCCCTGCCTAAATACAATAAATAGCGGGAGACGAGCCCGCCGAAAAAGGGGCGGGGCCTATCTCCTCAGCACACAGCGCCATTTTCTCTCACAGAAAGGCTGGAGAGAAGGCTCCCAGGCTCTCCCCTGCACTGCACTACAGAAACAGGGTTTAAACAGAGAGGGGGGGCACTAAATTGGCGATATAAATATATTAAAGATGCTATAAGGGAGAAACACTTATATAAGGTTGTCCCTATGTAATTATAGCGTTTTTTTGGTGTGTGCTGGCAAACTCTCCCTCTGTCTCTCCAAAGGGCTAGTGGGGTCCTGTCCTCTGTCAGAGCATTCCCGGTGTGTGTGCTGTGTGTCGGTACGTGTGTGTCGACATGTATGAGGACGATGTTGGAGGAGGCGGAGCAATTGCCTATGATGGTGATGTCACTCTCTAGGGAGTCGACACCGGTATGGATGGCTTATTTAGGGAATTACGTGAGAATGTCAACACGCTGCAAGGTCGGTTGACGACATGAGACGGCCGACAAACAATTAGTACCGGTCCAGGCGTCTCAGAAACACCGTCAGGGGTTTTTAATAACGCCCATTTACCTCAGTCGGTCGACACAGACACAGACACCGACACTGAATCCAGTGTCGACGGTGAATAAACAAACGTATTCCTTATTAGGGCCACACGTTAAGGGCAATGAAGGAGGTGTTACATATTTCTGATACTACAAGTACCACAAAAAAGGGTATTATGTGGGAGTGAAAAAACTACCTGTAGTTTTTCCTGAATCAGATAAAATAAAATAAAGTGTGTGATGATGCGTGGGTTTACCCCGATAGCAAATATTGGCGTTATACCCTTTCCCGCCAGAAGTTAGGGCGCGTTGGGAATGAATAAGGCGCTCACACGCTTATCAAGTGGCGTTACCGTCTCCAGATACGGCCGCCCTCAAGGAGCCAGCTGATAGGCAGCTGGAAAAATATCCTAAAAAGTATATACACACATAAGGTGGTTATACTGCGACCAGCGATCGCCATCAGCCTGGAGATGCAGTGCTGGGTTGGCTTGGTCGGTTTCCCTGACTGAAAATATTTGATTGATATAGAGCATTTAATAGGATGCATTATATATTTATGTATGCGAGATGCACAGAGGGATATGTGCACTCTGGCATCAAAATAAGTGCGTGATCCATATCTCCCAGAAGATGTCATGGACACGACAGTGGTCAGGTGATACATATCCCATACGACACATGGAAGTATGGCCGTATAAAGGGAAAGAGTTATTTGGGGTCGGTCCAACGGACCTGGGGGTCTCGGCAACAGCTGGAAATCCAACCTTTTTACCCCAAGTTACATCTCAGCAGAAACAGACACCGTCTTTTCAGCCTCAATCCTTCCGTTCCCATGAGGGCAAGCGGGCAAAAGGCCAGTCATATCTGCCCAGACAGAGGAAAGGGAAGTAGACTGCAGCAGACAGCTCCTTCCCAGGAAAGGAAGCCTTCCACCGCGTCTGCCAAGTCCCCAGCATGACGCTGGGGCCGTGTAAGCGGACTCAGGTTAGGTGGGGGTGTAGTCTCAAGAGTCTCAACGCGCAGTGGGATCACTCGCAAGTTGACCCCTGGATCGTACTAGTATTATCCCAGGGGTACAGATTGGAGAGTCGAGACATCTTTTCCTCGCAGGTTCCTGAAGTCTGCGTTACCAACGGCTCCCTCCAACAGGGAGGCAGTATTGGGAAAAATTCACAAGCTGTATTTCCAGCAGGTGATAATCAAAGTACCCCTCCTACAACAAGGAAAAGGGTATTAGTCTTCCACACTATATGGTGGTACTGAAGCCAGACGGCTTGGTGAGACATAGTCTAAATCTGAAATCTTTGAACACTTACATAAAGGTTCAAATCAAGATGGAGTCACTCAGAGCAGTGATAGCGAACCGGAAAGAAGGGGACTATATGGTGTCCCTGGACATCAAGGATTACCTCCATGTCCAAATTTGCCCTTCTCAACAAGGGTACATCGGGTTCGTGATACAGAACTGTCAATATCAGTTTCAAAAGTTGCCGTTGAATTATCCACGGCACCCCGGGCCTTTACCAAGGTAATGGCCGAAAAGATGACTCTCTTCAAAGAAAAGGGCATCTTAATTATCCCTTACTTGGACGATATCCTGAAAGGGGCAAGTTCCAGAGAACAGTTGGAGGTCGGAAAAGAACTATCTAAAGTAGTTCTACGATAGCACGAGTGGATTCTAAATATTCCAAAAATCGCAGCTGTTTTTTCCGATGATACGTCTGCTGTTCCCAGGAATGATTCTGGGCATAGTCCAGAAAAAGGTATTTCTCCTGGAGGGGAAAGCCAGGGAGTTATCCGACCTAGTCAGAAACCTCCTAAAACCAGGCCAAGTATCAGTGCATTAATGCACAGGAGGCCTGGGAAAAATGGTGGCTTCTTACGAAGCGATTCCATTCGGCAGATCTCACGCAAAACATTTTCAGGGAGATTTGCTGGACGAATGGTCCGGATCGCATCTTCAGATGCATCAGCGGATAACCCTGTCTCCAAGGACAAGGGTATCTCTTCTGTGGTGGTTGCAGGAGGCTCATCTACTGGAGGGCCGCAGATTCGGCATACAGGATTGGATCCTGGTGACCACGGACGCCAGCCTGAGAGGCTGGGGAGCAGTCACACAGGGAAGAAACTTCCAGGGAGTGTGGACGAGCCTGGAAAAGTCTCTTCACATAAACATTCTGGAACTAAGAGCAATCTACAATGCTCTAAACCAGGCGGAACCTCTGCTTCAAGGAAGACCGGTGTTGATCCAGTCGGACAACATCACGGCAGTCGCCCATGTAAACAGACAGGGCGGCACAAGAAGCAGGAGTGCAATGGCAGAAGCTGCCAGGATCCTTCGCTGGGCGGAGAATCACGTGTTAGCAGTATTCATCCCGGGCGTGGACAACTGGGAAGCAGACTTCCTCAGCAGACACGATCTTCACCCGGGAGAGTGGGGACTTCATTCAGAAGTTTTCCTCATGATAATAAACCGTTGGGAAAAACCAATGGTGGACATGATGGCGTCTCGCCTCAACAAAAAACTGGACAGGTATTGCGCCAGGTCAAGAGATCCGCAGGCAATAGCTGTGGATGCGCTGGTAACACCTTGGGTGTACCAGTCGGTATATGTGTTTCCTCCTCTGCCTCTCATACCAAAGGTATTGAGGATTATACGGCAAAGAGGAGTAAGAACGATACTAGTGGCTCCGGATTGGCCAAGAAGGACTTGGTACCCGGAACTTCAAGAGATGGTCACGGACGATCCGTGGCCTCTACCTCTGAGAAGGGACCTGCCTCAGCAGGGTCCTTGTCTTTTTCAAGACTTACCGCGGCTGCGTTGACGGCATGGCGGTTGAACGCCAGATTCTAAAAGAAAAAGGCATTCCTGAAGAAGTCATTCCTACCTTGATTAAGGCAAGGAAAGAAGTCACCGCAAAGCATTATCACCGCATTTGGCGGAAATATGTGGCATGGTGCGAGGGTCGGAATGCTCCGACGGAGGAATTTCAACTGGGTCGTTTCCTACATTTCCTGCAATCAGGATTGTCTATGGGTCTCAAATTGGGATCTATTAAGGTTCAAATTTCGGCCCTGTCTATATTCTTCCAAAAAGAATTGGCCTCAGTTCCTGAGGTCCAGACTTTTGTCAAAGGAGTACTGCATATACAGCCTCCTGTGGTGCCTCCGGTGGCACCGTGGGATCTAAATGTAGTTTTAGATTTCCTCAAATCCCATTGGTTTGAACCACTTAAGAAGGTGGATTTGAAATATCTCACATGGAAAGTGACTATGTTACTGGCCCTGGCTTCGGCCAGGAGAGTATCAGAACTGGCGGCTTTATCTTATAAAAGTCCTTATTTAATTTTCCATTCAGATAGGGCAGAGCTGCGGACGCGTCCGCATTTTCTCCCGAAGGTGGTGTCAGCGTTTCACCTGAACCAGCCTATTGTAGTGCCTGCGGCTACAAACGACTTGGAAGACTCCAAGTTGTTGGACGTTGTCAGAGCTTTAAAGATATACATTTCAAGGACGGCTGGAGTCAGAAAATCTGACTCGCTGTTTATACTGTATGCACCCAACAAGTTGGGTGCACCTGCTTCTAAGCAGTCGATTGCTCGTTGGATTTGTAACACGATTCAACTTGCACATTCTGTGGCAGGCCTACCACAGCCTAATTCTGTTAAGGCCCATTCCACAAGGAAGGTGGGCTCATCCTGGGCGGCTGCCCGAGGGGTCTCGGCATTACAACTCTGCCGAGCAGCTACGTGGTCAGGGGAGAACACGTTTGTAAAATTTTACAAATTTGATACCCTGGCAAAAGAGGACCTGGAGTTCTCTCATTCGGTGCTGCAGAGTCATCCGCACTCTCCCGCCCGTTTGGGAGCTTTGGTATAATCCCCATGGTCCTTTCAGGAACCCCAGCATCCACTTAGGACGATAGAGAAAATAAGAATTTACTTACCGATAATTCTATTTCTCGGAGTCCGTAGTGGATGCTGGGCGCCCATCCCAAGTGCGGATTATCTGCAAGACTTGTACATAGTTATTGTTAACTATTTCGGGTTATTTTGTTTAGGGAGCCATCTTTCAGAGGCTCCTCTGTTATCATACTGTTAACTGGGTTTAGATCACAAGTTGTACGGTGTGATTGGTGTGGCTGGTATGAGTCTTACCCGGGATTCAAAATCCTCCCTTATTGTGTACGCTCGTCCGGGCACAGTACCTAACTGGAGTCTGGAGGAGGGTCATAGGGGGAGGAGCCAGTGCACACCACCTGACCTGTAAAAGCTTTACTTTTTGTGCCCTGTCTCCTGCGGAGCCGCTATTCCCCATGGTCCTTTCAGGAACCCCAGCATCCACTACGGACTCCGAGAAATAGAATTATCGGTAAGTAAATTCTTATTTTTTTTGGGTTTTGTTTTTGCCTGAAATTCTAAGGGGTCTATTTATTACGCTTTGGATGGAGATAAAGTGGACGGAGATAAAGTCCCAACCAATCCGCTCCTAACTGTTATTTTTCAAACACAGCCTGTGATATGACAGTTAGGAGCTGATTGGCTGGTACTTTATCTCCATCCAAGACCACTAACTCTTATCTATTAGGTGGTGACCGTTCTATTTATTGATGGCGTTCTGTCATTGCTGATTTGACCCTTTTAAAATACTTTCCAGTTTTAGATTCATTTATACTCTGGTATAGTCGTTGCCCGCTCCCACAGGCTATTTTTCCATTTTTGTGATGGAAGTTGTTGTTGTAGTCTGAACTTGTTCCTTAAATAAAATAGAGCTTACATTGAAATATATGTTTGTTGCTTCCACTCCCTTTACCCCTCCTATCACCGTTTTTAAGATTCTTAAAGCAAAACAGTTACTCGTATTAATATAAAAAAAAAATCTTTTTAAATTTAAGGCTTCATCCTACCCCGGTATACAATCAGTTTGCAGAGAATTAATATCTATTAGAAGAGGCTTCTATTTCTTTTCTGCAGAAAATTCAGATTCTTAAAGGCTAAAATATTAGACATATTTTTCACACACTGATTTTTGTATTAACTCACTCCAAAAAAAAGGAAGCAAATTTTTTGAAAATTCTAGAATGTTAGCCGAGTGAACACAGAATATTTGCATGTCTTATCTTCTAGAATATTCCGGTAGATTCCCACATGCACGCATGATCTTCAGAATTAGGGCCTATATGGAAAAAAAAACTACATTATTTTTTTTAATTAAGCAACCCCAAAATACTGTACCCTAAAATTTGTTCAAATATCCATAGAAACTTTTCTATTTTATTGTTTTGTACAATCTGTTGACACAAATTAAGAATTGTGTTGCTTGTGACCAGTCAGTGATTCCTGTAAGTGACAATAGTGCACAAATCCTCCATTTCTAAGAAGGGCAGCCCAATTTGTGATTCTCGCTTTTGACATGGTACGGAAATCTTAAGTGAAACAGAAAAAAGTGCATTTAAAAAATTCCACCAACGAATGAATTTGATCTAATGTGTGAACGCTGCTGCCCTATACCACTTGTCCAGCTCCTGACCTTGAGGCTGCGCGAGGCCGAGCAGCAACGCCAACAGGAGATTGAGCGTGTCCGGCAAGAGGAAGGCCGTGAGAGGATGCGCAGGTTGTGTGTTCTGCAGCAAGAAGCTCTGCAGCTCATCCAGAAAATCCAGATGGACTACAAACTTCAAGAGACGTTGCGTGTGGACCTCTCCACTTACAGCCAGCGGGGGAACCAGATATGTGGAATTTTATCCAATGTTGTTCGCTCCAGTAGCGAGGTAAAATGGTTTTCCCTATTTAAGTCTACTAAAAGTGTTGCACAACCTGAAATAAGTTGCCTATCACTGGCCGCACGCACAGAGACATTGGCTGGCTTAACCAACATTGCCACATAAGTGGCATCAGAATGACCCATCTGAAATTGGCTGCTTTTGGACATGCCTTAAAGTGTGGTACAGCAGATATCGATGGTTCTACAACCTGGAAGCCAAGGTCTCCTTGCGTCCGGCCAGCAACTGTCTCCCGTGTGCTCTAGCTGATCAGTCTAAGGGGTGCCTAGAACTGTCCAGTTTATTAATCGATCGTAAAATCATTTTGGAGTGCGGTCAAAGGGGCAGGGTCTTCTCTTGTGTAGCTGGTTTCATAGGACTTGCTAATAACATTCATAAGAAGTTCATATCCCTTCATAGCGATATTTGGTGTTGGTGTTTGCGTTTTGCTCTTTGGTTATAAGCTGTCCTGCGATCGGCTACTTTCTGTTATTGGAGTGCCCTTCAGTGGGATGCCGGAGAGGACTCTGTGTACAGTTACAATGGTTCCTCACGTTTCAGGTATTGTCAAAATGACTCGCTCCAGAGTCATGTATATTTTTATGATCAGTAAAGGTGCCCACACTGCTTCAATTGCCAGCTTAGGCTGCATAGGTGCATCTCCCAGATTTGGCAACAAGCACATGTGGCAGAATCTGAGACATTGCTCCGCCATCCAGCTGCAACATTGTGGGCACACGCGGCACCGTTAATGCACTTGGACGATGATCTCGACGCCGCACCAGATTTGCCACCTGTCCTGAGTGAGTAGCTCTCAAACCGATCTTCTTTTGGACCCTTACTTTGTTGTGTTTTGTGGCCAAGTAGCTCTAGAACCGCATAGCTGGCAGTCACAATCGCAGCTGAAATTAGATTTTGGAAACCTTTTAAGAGGTGGATCCCAGGGGCTTTGTGGGAGATCTTAACTTGTACAGTCACTGTAGAAATACATTGTCTGTTCCTGGCGGCATCAGTTATTTCATTGGTTTCTTTACCCAGGTTTTCAGCATAGAACATTCCATAGCCCTATTTAATGTTTAGCTATACACGGTACTTGTGTTTGCTATAGTATGTGATGTACCTTTTAATCTGTAATAGTATTTAGCTGTGTTATGCTTGACCGGCAGCGGAATCCCGGTGCGGGAGGGGAGAGCGCAACAAGCCCTTGCTGGCTCGATGGCGACACAGGTTCTATTCCCACTCTCTGGTTGTCGTGGGAATGGTCCCTGTTGGTCGGCATTGTGAGAGAGCGGGATGTAGGGGAAGGTTATGTGATGGTTTGTCTGTCTCTCCTGACCGCTGGTCACATTAATACATCCCATGGTATTTACCTTCTTATTTGTCCTGATTCGCAGTGAGCCTGCTCGTTTAATTCTTAATTTGTTGCATTACTCCCCAGTAGAATGTTATTTTGAGATCCTACTAGCTTTACAGAAGACTGGGGGAGATTTATGAAATCTTGGAGAGAGATAAAGTACCGACCAATCCGCTCCTGACTTTTTTCAAACAGTCTGTTAAATGTCGCTTAGAAGCTGATTGGTTGGTACTTTATCTTTCTCCAAGCTTTGACTGATCTCCCCTTGAATGTGGCTCGTTGAAAACTATTGAGCTGATCGGATATCTGTGTTCCCATCAGAGAGGTTTCCCCACCCAGGATGATGTGAGCGTTGGAGAGCGATCCGTCCAGGAGATACGCGCGTTGGTCTCTACAATGGAGACTGAGGTGGCTGCCGCTGAGGAGCGACGGAAAGCTGAAGCAGAAGCTGCCAGTAAGAAGCAGAAAGAAGCAGAACAGCAGCAGCAAGCAAAGGCTCTGGCCCCTGTCCCAGCTCAAGCCAGCACGCAGCCACAGACGGAAGGTAAATTGCTCTATCTGCATCCCCCTCCCCAGTAGATTTTCCCTGCTAAACCCTTTCCTTACCTGTTAGTCAAGCAGCCAGAGTTCTGATTTCAGGGCTGCTGGAGGCCCTGACTGCGGCCGGAAGGATAGAGGCTGCCGGCATGGAGAGGGAGAGCACCCAGCATAGCGTCTCAGACCAAAGTTGCAGGAGCTGCAAGTGTGGCTGGCGTCTGCAACTGTGTGGGTCCCAGAATCCAGAAGCCGCCGAGGAAGCCAACCAGAATGCCAGTTGCAGGCTCGGGTCAGCGGCGGCCTGACCCACTGTTGAACAGCACTGCATGCAGGTGGCTGGCTGGCTGACAGCTGAAGTGCCAGGAGCGGGGGTCCAGCAGCAGCTGCAGATTGAAGCTGGAGCCCAGGACCTGCTGCTTAATAGCAGGCAACAGACGCTAAGACCACCCAGCAGGTGACCTGACCTGCTGCTCAGTGGCACTGCTGCAGAGTCTAGAGCCAGTGGCATTTGAGGCATAGGCTGGTGAGTCGGAGCGCAGAACAGATAGCGGATATTATTCCCCGGCAAGGGTGTTCCCGGAGGACCGTTAGGGACACAGCAGGGAGAGTAGTACCTGCAATCTGGTACGTTCTCTGAATTATACACAAAGAACTGCAGGGAGACATAGTTGCTGGCCATTAGAACACCTCGGCATGACCCGGTTTCATCACTCTGGGGGCATATCTAGCACCCAGGAGACTTGTGTGGCTGCAATGCCGGCTCCTACACCTTCACAGGAGCAGAATGCTGCACGTAATGTTACCGTGCAGCATCTGGCTCCTATCGCTGAGGAGGAACTGACATTTTGGGGATGCCTGGGTGTGGCCCACAGCCCCACTCCCCCCCCCCCCCCCCAAAAGTGATGTCACTGCTACCAGGTTACTAGAGGAAGGAAATGTTGTTTGTGCAGGAGCTCCTTCTAAATGACTGAGGTGCAGGTTCCTGTGCTGTGTGTGAGGGAACCCTCCATCCATTTGTGATTGCAGAGGTCACCACCAGCTTCCGCGCTTTCTTTAGCTGTTTTTGTGCAGACTTTTCTTATTCATCCACTAGGGGGCACACTAGCATTACGCTGGGTATAGGATGGCTGGGTGCTAGGCAGGCACCAAAGGGGTTACTTTAAAATACCCAGCAGGCCTTGCCTCCCTGTCATCTATAACCCGGGCCCGCCAGTTTCTCTAACGTCCTAGAGGATGCTGGGGACTCCGTAAGGACCATGGGGGAGAGACGGGCTCCGCAGGAGACATGGGCACTTTAAGAAAGAATTTAGTTCCTGGTGTGCACTGGCTCCTCCCTCTCTGCCCCTCCTCCAGACCTCAGTTTGATTCTGTGCCCAGAGGAGCTGGGTGCTTTTCAGTGAGCTCTCCTTCGTTTGCTGAGAGAAAGTATTTTGTTAGGTTTTTTTATTTTCAGGGAGCTCTGCTGGCAACAGACTCCCTGCATCGTGGGATTGAGGGGAGAGAAGCAGCCCTACTCACTGAAGCTAGGTCCTGCTTCTTAGGCTACTGGACACCATTAGCTCCAGAGGGATCGGTACGCAGGATCTCACCCTCGCCGTCCGTCCCAGAGCCGCGCCGCCGTCCCCCTCGCAGAGCCGGAAAACTGAAGCCGGGTGAGTATGAGAAGCAAGAAGATTTCACAGGCGGCAGAAGACTTTGTGATCTTCACTGGAGGTAACTCACAGCACTGCAGCTGTGCGCCATTGCTCCACACACCTACACATACTCCGGTCACTGTTAGGGTGCAGGGGGGGGGCGCCCTGGGCAGCATTTGGGACCTCATTCTGGCAAATAAACACACATATATACAGCTGGGCACTGTATATATGTAGGAGCCCCCGCCAAAGAAATAAAATTTAAGCGGGACAGAAGCCCGCCGCCGAGGGGGCGGAGCTTCTCCCTCAGCACTCACCAGCGCCATATTTTTTCTCCACAGCACACTGAGAGGAAGCTCCCCAGGCTCTCCCCTGCTGATACACGGTAGAAGAGGGTTGAAAAGAGAGGGGGGGGGCACATAATTAGGCGCAAAAAAGTATATTAACAGCAGCTACTGGGTTAACATTAAGTTACTGTGTTATTCCTGTGTTATATAGCGCTGGGGTGTGTGCTGGCATACTCTCTCTCTGTCTCTCCAAAGGGCCTCGTGGGGGAAATGTCTTCAGAAAGGACATTCCCTGTGTGTGTGTGTGTGTGGTGTGTCGGTACGCTTGAGTCGACATGTCTGATGTGGAAGGCTATGTGGTAGAGGAGCGGGAGCAAATGAATGTGGTGTCTCCGCCGATGGCGCCGACACCTGATTGGATGGATATGTGGAAGGTTTTAAATGATAATGTTAATTCTTTGCATAAAAGATTAGACCAGGCTTTTGCATTGGGACAGTCAGGGTCTCAACCCGTGCCTGATCCTATGTCGCAGGGACCGTCGGGGTCTCATAAGCGCCCACTATCCCAAATTGTTGACACAGATACCGACATGGATTCTGACTCCAGTGTCGATTACGATGATGCAAAGTTACAGCCAAAGTTGGCTAAATCACTCCGATATATGATTATAGCAATTAAGGAGGTTTTGTACATCACAGAGGAAACCCCTGTCCCTGACACAAGGGTTTATATGTATAAGGGAAAGAAACCTGAGGTAACTTTTCCCCCCTCACACGAACTGAATGAGTTATGTGAAAAAGCTTGAGAATCTCCAGATAAAAAACTGCAGATTTCCAAACGGATTCTTACGGCGTATCCTTTCCCGCCAACGGACAGGTTACGATGGGAATCCTCCCCTAGGGTGGACAAAGCTTTAACTCGCTTATCCAAAAAGGTAGCCCTGCCGTCCCAGGATACGGCTACCCTCAAGGATGCTGCTGATCGCAAACAGGAGGGTACCCTGAAGTCCATTTATACACATTCAGGTACCTTGCTCAGACCGGCAATCGCATCGGCCTGGGTCTGTAGTGCAGTAGCGGCATGGACTGATACCTTATCAGAGTAGTTTGATACCCTAGATAGGGATACTGTTTTATTGACCCTGGGGCATATTAAAGACGCTGTCCTTTATATGAGAGATGCTCAAAGAGACATTAGTCTGCTGGGTTCTAGAATAAACGCTATGTCGATTTCTTCCAGAAGGTTCCTGTGGACTCGGCAATGGACAGGTGATGCCGACTCAAAACGGCATATGGAGGTTTTACCTTACAGGGGTGAGGAATTGTTCGGTGAAGGTCTCTCGGACCTGGTCTCCACAGCTACGGCTGGAAAGTCAAATTTTTTGCCTTATGTTCCCTCACAGCCTAAGAGAGCACCGCATTATCAAATGCAGTCCTTTCGTTCACAAAGAAACAAGAAAGTCCGAGGTGCGTCCTTTCTTGCCAGAGGGAGGGGCAGAGGAAAAAAGCTGCACAATACAGCTAGTTCCCAGGAACAGAAGTCCTCCCCGGCCTCTGCAAAATCCACCGCATGACGCTGGGGCTCCACTGGCGGAGTCGGGGCCAGTGGGGGCGCATCTTCGGAATTTCAGCCACATGTGAGTTCACTCCCAGGTGGATCCCTGGGCAATAGAAATTGTGTCTCAGGGTTACAAGCTGGAATTCGAAGAGGTGCCTCCTCGCCGGTTTTTTAAATCGGCCCTACCGTCCTCCCCCCCCCCTAGAGAGGGAGATAGTGTTAAATGCAATACAGAAATTGTATCTTCAGCAGGTGGTGGTCGAGGTTCCCCTCCTTCAACAGGGAAGGGGGTATTATTCGACCATGTTTGTGGTTCCGAAACCGGACGGTTCGGTAAGACCCATATTGAATTTAACATCTCTGAACCTATACTTGAAGAGGTTCAAGATGGAATCGCTAAGAGCGGTCATCGCCAGCCTGGAAGGGGGGGATTTTATGGTGTCACTGGACATAAAGGATGCGTACCTTCATGTCCCCATTTATCCACCTCATCAAGCGTACCTAAGATTTGCGGTACAGGACTGTCATTACCAATTTCAGATGTTGCCGTTTGGTCTCTCAACGGCTCCGAGGATTTTCACCAAGGTAATGGCGGAAATGATGGTGCTCCTGCGCAAGCAGGGTGTCACAATTATCCCGTACTTGGACGATCTCCTCATAAAAGCGAGATCAAGAGAGCAGTTGCTGAACAGCGTATCTTTCACTGAAAGTGTTACAATAACACGGCTGGATTCTCAATATCCCAAAGTCGCAGTTGGTTCCTACGACTCGTCTGCCCTTCTTGGGCATGATTCTGGACACGACCCAGAAAAGGGTTTATCTTCCGATAGAAAAACCCCAGGAACTTATGACTCTGGTCAGGAACCTTTTGAAAACAAGACAGGTGTCCGTGCATCATTGCACTCGAGTCCTGGGAAAGATGGTGGCCTCATACAAGGCCATTCCCTTTGGCAGGTTCCATGCGAGGACTTTCCAATGGGATCTGTTGGACAAGTGGTCCGGATCACATCTACAGATGCATCGGTTGATCACCCTGTCCCACAGGGCCAGGGTGTCACTCCTGTGGTGGCTGCAGAGTGCTCACTTTCTCGAGGGCCGCAGATTCGGCATTCAGGATTGGATCCTGGTGACCACGGACGCAAGCCTCCGCGGTTGGGGAGCAGTCACACAGGGAAGAAATTTCCAGGGTCTTTGGTCAAGTCAAGAGACTTGTTTGCACATCCACATCCTGAAACTAAGGGCCATATACAACGCCCTACGTCAAGCGGAGGCCTTACTTCGCGACCAACCAGTTCTGATCCAGTCAGACAACATCACCGCAGTGGCTCATGTAAACCGCCAAGGCGGCACAAGGAGCAGAGCGGCAATGGCGGAAGCCACCAGGATTCTTCGCTGGGCGGAGAATCATGTAAGTGCACTGTCAGCAGTGTTCATTCCGGGAGTGGACATCTGGGAAGCAGACTTCCTCAGCAGACACGACCTACACCCGGGAGAGTGGGGACTTCATCCAGAAGTCTTCGCACAGATTGTGAGTCGGTGGGAACTGCCACAGATAGACATGATGGCGTCCCGCCTCAACAAAAAGCTGCAGAGGTATTGCGCCAGGTACAGAGACCCTCAGGCAGTAGCGGTAGACACCCTCGTGACACAGTGGGTGTTCCGGTCCGTCTATGTATTTCCTCCTCTTCCTCTCATACCAAAGGTGTTGATAATAGTAAGAAGAAAAGGAGTGAGAACAATCCTCGTTGTTCCAGATTGGCCACGACGGACCTGGTATCCAGATCTTCAGGAAATGCTCACGGAAGATCCGTGGCCTCTTCCTCTAAGGCAGGACCTGTTGCAACAGGGTCCCTGTCTGTTCCAAGACTTACCGCGGCTGCGTTTGACGGCATGGCGGTTGAATGCCGGATCCTAGCGGAAAAAGGTATTCCGGTTGAGGTTATCCCTACGCTGATAAAGGCTAGGAAGGAAGTAACAGCAAAACATTATCACCGTATATGGCGAAGATATGTTTCTTTGTGTGAGGCCAGGAATACTCCTACGGAAGAATTCCATCTGGGCCGTTTCCTTCACTTCCTACAAACTGGAGTGGATTTGGGCCTTAAATTAGGCTCCCTTAAGGTCCAGATTTCGGCCCTATCCATTTTCTTTCAAAAAGAATTGGCTTCTCTCCCAGAAGTTCAGACCTTTGTTAAGGGAGTACTGCATATTCAGCCTCCGTTTGTGCCTCCGGTGGCGCCTTGGGACCTTAATGTGGTCTTGGGCTTCCTAAAGTCACACTGGTTTGAACCACTGAAAACGGTTCCGGTATGAATGGTCGACCATGTTATGGTCGACAGTCATTAGGTCGACCACTATTTGTCGACATGGACACATGGTCGACACATGAAAAGGTCGACATGGGTTTTTTTTTTACTTTTTTTGGTGTCGTTTTTTGCGTAAAGTGACTGGGAACCCCGATTAGTGCACCGCGTCCCCTCGCATGGCTCGCTTCGCTCGCCATGCTTCGGGCATGGTGCCTTCGCTTCGCTCGGCACAGATTACCGTTCCAATCGTAGTCCACGTGGATCATAAAGTATGGAAAAGTTCCCCAAAGGTATAAAAAAAAGTTAAAAAAACTCATGTCTACCTTTTCATGTGTCGACCTTTCATGTGTCGACCATGTGTCCATGTCGACCATGTCAATGTCGAGCAATAGTGGTCTACCTAATGACTGTCGACCATAACATGGTCGACCATGTGAACGGATACCACTGAAAACGGTGGAGTTGAAATATCTCACTTGGAAGGTGGTCATGTTATTAGCCCTGGCTTCGGCTAGGCGAGTGTCGGAATTAGCGGCTTTATCACATAAAAGCCCCTATCTGGTTTTCCATATGGATAGAGCGGAATTGCGTACACGTCCTCAGTTCCTGCCAAAAGTGGTTTCATCCTTTCATATGAACCAACCTATTGTGGTGCCTGTGGCTACACGGGACTTAGAGAATTCCGAGTCCCTTGATGTGGTCAGGGCTTTGAAAATTTATGTAGCCAGGACGGCTGGAGTCAGAAAAACAGAAGCACTGTTTGTTCTGTATGCAGCCAACAAGCTTGGCGGCCCTGCTTCAAAGCAGACTCTTGCTCGCTGGATCTGTAACACGATTCAGCACGCGCATTCTACGGCAGGATTGCAGTTACCGAAGTCGATCAAGGCCCATTCCACTAGGAAAGTGGGCTCTTCTTGGGCGGCTGCCCGAGGGGTCTCGGCACTACAGCTGTGTCGAGCTGCTACTTGGTCGGGTACAAACACCTTTGCAAAATTCTATAAGTTTGATACCCTGGCTGAGGAGGACCTCATGTTTGCTCAATCGGTGCTGCAGAGTCATCCGCACTCTCCCGCCCGTTTGGGAGCTTTGGCATAATTCCCATGGTCCTTACGGAGTCCCCAGCATCCTCTAGGACGTTAGAGAAAATAAGATTTTACTTACTGGTAAATCTATTTCTCGTAGTCCGTAGTGGATGCTGGGCGCCCGTCCCAAGTGCGGACTTCTTCTGCAATACTTGTATATAGTTATTGCTTCAATAAGGGTTACGTTATTGTTGCATCGGGCGTGAACTGATGCTATGTTATTGTCATACTGTTTACTGGATTGTTATCACAAGTTATACGGTGTGATTGGTGTGGCTGGTATGAATCTTGCTCTTGGATTAACAAAAATCCTTTCCTTGTACTGTCCATCTCCTCTGGGCACAGTTCTCTAATTGAGGTCTGGAGGAGGGGCAGAGAGGGAGGAGCCAGTGCACACCAGGAACTAAATTATTTCTTTAAAGTGCCCATGTCTCCTGCGGAGCCCGTCTCTCCCCATGGTCCTTACGGAGTCCCCAGCATCCTCTACGGACTACGAGAAATAGATTTACCGGTAAGTAAAATCTTATTTTTTCTCTTTGGTGCCAAGGCAGGAGCAGGCACCTTTAGTTAGGAGGGCTGTTTTTACTGCCCAAGTTACTTTATTTTATTTTTTATAAACGTTACCAACTTACTGCTTTTGTGCAGACTGTGTCATTTTCTCCTTCTTGTGATATTGCTAAAATACTCTAGGCAACATGATGGACAGGAGGCCATCTGAAGTGAATTAATCCCTTTGTACGGCACTCTTTTAAAATTCAAAATTGGTAACTAATATAATTAAAACTTAACTTTTAATAATTGCTCTAAAATGACAACGGTGTGTATATATAGACCATTGGCCCTCATTCCGAGTTGTTCGCTCGTTATTTTTCCTCGCATTGGTGCGATTAGTCGCAAACTGCGCATGCGCAACGTTCGCAGTGCGCCTGCGCCAAGTAAATTTGCTAAAAAGTTTGGTATTTTACTCACGGCTTAACGGAGAAATTTCTTTGTTCTGTTGATCGGAGTGTGATTGACAGGAAGTGGGTGTTTCTGGGCGGAAACTGGCCGTTTTATGGGTGTGTGCGAAAAAACGCAGCCGTTTCTGGGAAAAACGCGGGAGTGTCTGAAGAAACGGGGGAGTGTCTGGGCGAACGCTGGGTGTGTTTGTGACGTCAAACCTGGAACAAAACTGACTGAACTGATCGCAGTGGCAGAGTAAGTCTCGAGCTACTCAGAAACTGCAAAGAAATTTCTATTCGCAATTCTGCTAATCTTGCATTCGCAATTCTGCCATGCTAAGATTCACTCCCAGTAGGCGGCGGCTTAGCGTGTGCAATGCTGCTAAAAGCAGCTAGTGAGCGAACAACTCGGAATGAGGGCCATTGTTAAATATATAAAATAGTCTCCCTTACAAAAGGAAATAGTGTTATACAATGGGGTATATGCAATTCACGGCGAATCGCGGCAATTTTTCGCCGTTTTTTAATTCGACTTAATTCGACAGGTGAATTCCGGAAGGTGGCTGCCGGAATTCACCATATTCAATGAAAAACGGATTCGCCAGAACCGCGGGCGAAAATCGGACGATTTGGCGGATTTTGCCGCGATTTTAAAAAACGGGGAAAAACGGGAAAAACCCGGAAAAAAAAATGGCGTGGGGTCCCCCCTCCAAAGCATAACCAGCCTCGGGCTCTTCGAGCTGGTCCTGGTTCTAAAAATGCGGGGAAAAATTGGGCAGGGATCCCCCGTATTTTTAAAACCAGCACCGGGCTCTGCGCCTGGTGCTGGTGCCAAAAATACGGGGGACAAAGAGTAGGGGTCCCCCGTATTTTTAACACCAGCATCGGGCTCCACTAGCTGGACAGATAATGCCACAGCCGGGGGTCACTTTTATACAGTGCCCTGCGGCCGTGGCATCAAATATCCAACTAGTCACCCCTGGCCGGGGTACCCTGGGGGAGTAGGGACCCCTTCAATCAAGGGGTCCCCCCCCCAGCCACCCAAGGGCCAGGGGTGAAGCCCGAGGCTGTCCCCCCCCATCCAATGGGCTGCGGATGGGGGGGCTGATGGCCTTTTGTGATAATGAAAAGAATATTGTTTTTTCCAGCAGTACTACAAGTCCCAGCAAGCCTCCCCCGCAAGCTGGTACTTGGAGAACCACAAGTACCAGCATGCGGGAGAAAAACGGGCCCGCTGGTACCTGTAGTACTACTGGAAAAAAAATACCCAAATAAAAACGGTACACAGACACCTTGATAGTAAAACTTTATTACACACTACCGACACACACATACTTACCTATGTTGACACGCCGACTGCCACGGTCTCCGACGATCCGAGGGTACCTGTGAAAAAATTATACTCACCTTCCAGCGTCCAGAGGTACATCCACGTCCAGAGTATAATCCACGTACTTGTTAAAAAAACAAACCGCAAATACCCGCTCCATACCGGACTGAAAGGGGTCCCATGCTGACACATCAGACCCCTTTCTCCCGATTGCCGGGACATCACGTGACTCCTGTCACTGAAGTCCCTTCAGCCAATCAGGAAGCGCTACTTCCGTGGCGCTCACCTGATTGGCTGTGCGCTGTCTGTGCTGTGACAGCGCATCGCAAAGCCGCTCCATTAGTTTCAATGGTGGGAACTTAGCGGCTAGCCGGGGGGTTACCCGCGGTCAGCCGCTGACCGGCGGGTGACCTCACCGCTAGCCGCTAAGTTCCCACCATTGAATATAATGGACGGGGCTGTGCGATGCGCTGTCACAGCGCACAGCCAATCAGGTGAGCGCAACGAAGTTGCGCTTCCTGATTGGCTTTAGAGTCCTTTGTGTGACAGCTGTCACTGACAGGTCTCATTCGGGGTAAGGGGTCTCATGTGTCAGCATGGGACCCCTTTCAGTCCGGTGGTCCGTGTGTTCGTTTTCTTTTTTTGCCAAGTACGTGGATTTATCTCTGGACCCTGGCTGAGGTGAGTATATTGATGTTTTCTTTTCAGGTATCCGTGGATTCTACATGGAGAAGAGGACCTATGTCGGCGTGTGAACATAGGTAAGTATGTGTGTGTCGGCAGTGTGTAATAAAGTTTTCTCTAACGTCCTAGTGGATGCTGGGGACTCCGAAAGGACCATGGGGAATAGCGGCTCCGCAGGAGACTGGGCACAAAGTAAAAGCTTTAGGACTAGCTGGTGTGCACTGGCTCCTCCCCCTATGACCCTCCTCCAAGCCTCAGTTAAGATTTTGTGCCCGAACGAGAAGGGTGCAATCTAGGTGGCTCTCCTGAGCTGCTTAGAGTAAAAGTTTAAATAGGTTTTTTATTTTCAGTGAGACCTGCTGGCAACAGGCTCACTGCATCGAGGGACTAAGGGGAGAAGAAGCGAACTCACCTGCGTGCAGAGTGGATTGGGCTTCTTAGGCTACTGGACATTAGCTCCAGAGGGACGATCACAGGCCCAGCCATGGATGGGTCCCGGAGCCGCGCCGCCGGCCCCCTTACAGATGCTGAAGCAAGAAGAGGTCCATAAATCGGCGGCAGAAGACTTTCCTGTCTTCATAAGGTAGCGCACAGCACTGCAGCTGTGCGCCATTGCTCTCAGCACACTTCACACTTCGGTCACTGAGGGTGCAGGGCGCTGGGGGGGGGGGTGCCCTGGGAAGCAATGAATTTACCTTATTTGGCAAAAAATACATCACATATAGCTCCTGGGCTATATGGATGTATTTAACCCCTGCCAGTTTTCCAGAAAAAAGCGGGAGAAGAGCCCGCCGTGAAGGGGGCGGGGCCTATCTCCTCAGCACACAGCGCCATTTTTCCCACACAGCTCCGCTGGTAGGAAGGCTCCCAGAATCTCCCCTGCATCCTGCAACTACAGAAACAGGGTAAAAAAGAGAGGGGGGCACTTATTTGGCAAAATAACAGATATAAGCAGCTATAAGGGATAGACACTTATTGTAAGGTTGTCCCTATACATATATAGCGCTCTGGTGTGTGCTGGCAAACTCTCCCTCTGTCTCCCCAAGGGGCTAAGTGGGTCCTGTCCTCTATCAGAGCATTCCCTGTGTGTGTGCTGGGTGTCGGTACGTGTGTGTCGACATGTATGAGGAGGAAAATGATGTGGAGGCGGAGCAATTGCCTATAATGGTGATGTCACCCCCTAGGGAGTCGACACCTGAATGGATGGCCGTAATTAAGGAATTACGTGACAGTGTCGGCACGTTACAGAAAACTGTTGACGACATGAGACAGCCGGCAGCTCAGTTAGTGCCTGTCCAGGTGTCTCAAACACCGTCAGGGGCTATTAAACGCCCGTTACCTCAGTGGGTCGACACGGACCCAGACACAGACACTGACTCCAGTGTCGATGGTGAAGAAACAAACGTATTTTCCAGTAGGGCCACACGTTACATGATCACGGCAATGAAGGAGGTTTTGCACATCTCTGATACTGCAAGTACCACAAAAAGGGGTATTATGTGGGGTGTGAAAAAACTACCCGTAGTTTTTCCTGAATCAGATGAATTGAATGAAGTGTGTGATGAAGCGTGGGTTACCCCCGACAAAAAACTGCTAATTTCTAAAAAATTATTGGCACTATATCCCTTCCCACCAGAGGTTAGGGCTCGTTGGGAAACACCCCCTAGGGTGGATAAGGCGCTCACACGCTTATCAAAACAAGTGGCGTTACCGTCTCCAGAAACGGCCGCCCTTAAGGAGCCAGCAGATAGGAGGCTGGAAAATATCCTTAAAAGTATATACACTCATACTGGTGTTATACTGCGACCAGCAATCGCCTCAGCCTGGATGTGCAGTGCTGGGGTGGCTTGGTCGGATTCCCTGACTGAAAATATTGATACCCTGGACAGGGACAATATATTATTGACTATAGAGCATTTAAAGGATGCATTCCTATATATGCGAGATGCACAGAGAGACATTTGCACTCTGGCATCAAGAGTAAGTGCGATGTCCATTTCTGCCAGAAGAGGATTATGGACGCGACAGTGGTCAGGGGATGCGGATTCCAAACGGCATATGGAAGTATTGCCGTATAAAGGGGAGGAGTTATTTGGGGGCGGTCTATCGGACCTGGTGGCCACGGCAACGGCTGGGAAATCCACCTTTTTACCCCAAGTCACCTCGCAGCAGAAAAAGATACCGTCTTTTCAGGCTCAGTCCTTTCGTCCCCATAAGGGCAAGCGGGCAAAAGGCCACTCATATCTGCCCCGGGGCAGAGGAAGGGGAAAAAGACTGCAACAGACAGCTTCTTCCCACGAACAGAAGCCCTCCCCCGCTTCTGCCAAGTCCTCAGCATGACGCTGGGGCCTTACAAGCGGACTCAGGCACGGTGGGGGCCCGTCTCAAGAATTTCAGCGCGCAGTGGGCTCACTCGCAAGTGGACCCCTGGATCCTGCAGGTAGTATCTCAGGGGTACAAATTGGAATTCGAGACGTCTCCCCCTCGCCGGTTCCTGAAGTCTGTTTTACCAACGTCTACCCCCGACAGGGAGGCGGTATTGGAAGCCATTCACAAGCTGTATTCCCAGCAAGTGATAATCACAACAGGGAAAGGGGTATTACTCCACGCTGTTTGTGGTACCGAAGCCGGACGGCTCGGTGAGACCCATTTTAAATCTGAAAGCCTTGAACACTTACATAAAAAGGTTCAAGTTCAAGATGGAGTCACTCAGAGCAGTGATAGCGAACCTGGAAGAAGGGGACTACATGGTGTCTCTGGACATCAAGGATGCTTACCTCCATGTCCAAATTTGCCCTTCTCACCAAGGGTACCTCAGGTTTGTGGTACAGAACTGTCACTATCAGTTTCAGACGCTGCCGTTTGGATTGTCCACGGCACCCCGGGTCTTTACCAAGGTAATGGCCGAAATGATGATTCTTCTTCGAAGAAAAGGCGTCTTAATTATCCCTTACTTGGACGATCTCCTGATAAGGGCACGGTCCAGAGAACAGTTAGAGGTCGGAGTAGCACTATCTCAAATAGTACTACGACAGCACGGATGGATTCTAAATATTCCAAAATCGCAGCTGATTCCGACGACACGTCTGCTGTTCCTAGGGATGATTCTGGACACAGTACAGAAAAAGGTGTTTCTCCCGGAAGAGAAAGCCAGGGAGTTATCCGACCTAGTCAGGAAACTCCTAAGACCAGGCCAGGTGTCAGTGCATCAGTGCACAAGGGTCCTGGGAAAGATGGTGGCTTCTTACGAAGCGATTCCATTCGGCAGATTCCACGCAAGAACTTTTCAGTTGGATCTGCTAGACAAATGGTCCGGATCGCATCTTCAAATGCATCAGCGGATAACCCTGTCTCCAAGGACAAGGGTGTCTCTCCTGTGGTGGTTACAGAGTGCTCATCTCCTAGAGGGCCGCAGATTCGGCATTCAGGATTGGGTCCTGGTGACCACGGATGCCGGCCTGAGAGGCTGGGGAGCAGTCACACAGGGAAAAGATTTCCAGGGCTTGTGGTCAAGCATGGAAACGTCACTTCACATAAATATCCTGGAACTAAGGGCCATTTACAATGCCCTAAGTCAGGCAAGGCCTCTGCTTCAGGGTCAGCCAGTATTGATCCAGTCGGACAACATCACGGCAGTCGCCCACGTAAACAGACAGGGCGGCACAAGAAGCAGGAGGGCAATGACGGAAGTGGCAAGGATTCTTCGCTGGGCGGAAAATCATGTGATAGCACTGTCAGCAGTGTTCATTCCGGGAGTGGACAACTGGGAAGCAGACTTCCTCAGCAGACACGATCTTCACCCGGGGGAGTGGGGACTTCACCCAGAAGTCTTCCACATGATTGTAAACCGTTGGGAAAAACCAAAGGTGGACATGATGGCGTCTCGCCTCAACAAAAAACTGGACAGATATTGCTCCAGGTCAAGGGACCCTCAGGCAATAGCTGTGGACGCTCTGGTAACACCGTGGGTGTACCGGTCAGTGTATGTGTTCCCTCCTCTTCCTCTCATACCAAAAGTACTGAGAATCATAAGAAGGAGAGGAGTAAAGACTATACTCGTGGCTCCGGATTGGCCAAGAAGGACTTGGTACCCGGAAATTCAAGAGATGCTCACGGAAGACCCGTGGCCTCTACCTCTAAGACAGGACCTGCTCCAGCAGGGACCATGTCTGTTCCAAGACTTACCGCGGCTGCGTTTGACGGCATGGCGGTTGAACGCCGGATCCTGAAGGAACAAGGCATTCCGGATGAAGTCATCCCTACCCTGATCAAAGCCAGGAAGGATGTAACCGTACAACATTATCACCGTATTTGGCGTAAATATGTTGCGTGGTGCGAGGCCAGGAAGGCCCCTACGGAGGAATTTCAACTGGGTCGATTCCTGCATTTCCTGCAAACAGGACTGTCTATGGGCCTCAAATTAGGGTCCATTAAGGTTCAAATTTCGTCCCTGTCGATATTCTTCCAAAAAGAACTAGCTTCTGTTCCTGAAGTTCAGACGTTTGTCAAGGGAGTACTGCATATACAGCCTCCTTTTGTGCCTCCAGTGGCACCTTGGGATCTCAATGTAGTGTTGGGATTCCTAAAATCACATTGGTTTGAACCACTCACCACTGTGGACTTGAAATATCTCACATGGAAAGTGGTAATGCTGTTAGCCCTGGCTTCAGCCAGGCGTGTATCAGAATTGGCGGCTTTATCCTATAAAAGCCCTTACCTAATTTTTCATACGGACAGGGCAGAATTGAGGACTCGTCCTCAATTTCTCCCTAAGGTGGTTTCAGCATTTCACTTAAACCAACCTATTGTGGTGCCTGCGGCTACTAGGGACTTGGAGGATTCCAAGTTGCTGGACGTAGTCAGGGCCCTGAAAATATATGTTTCCAGGACGGCTGGAGTCAGAAAATCTGACTCGCTGTTTATCCTGTATGCACCCAACAAGCTGGGTGCTCCTGCTTCTAAGCAGACGATTGCTCGTTGGATTTGTAGTACAATTCAGCTTGCACATTCTGTGGCAGGCCTGCCACAGCCAAAATCTGTAAAAGCCCATTCCACACGGAAAGTGGGCTCATCTTGGGCGGCTGCCCGAGGGGTCTCGGCTTTACAACTTTGCTGAGCAGCTACTTGGTCAGGGGCAAACACGTTTACTAAATTCTACAAATTTGATACCCTGGCTGAGGAGGACCTGGAGTTCTCTCATTCGGTGCTGCAGAGTCATCCGCACTCTCCCGCCCGTTTGGGAGCTTTGGTATAATCCCCATGGTCCTTTCGGAGTCCCCAGCATCCACTAGGACGTTAGAGAAAATAAGAATTTACTTACCGATAATTCTATTTCTCATAGTCCGTAGTGGATGCTGGGCGCCCATCCCAAGTGCGGATTGTCTGCATTACTTGTACATAGTTATTGTTACAAAAATCGGGTTATTGTTGTTGTGAGCCATCTTTTCAGAGGCTCCTTCTGTTATCATGCTGTTAACTGGGTTCAGATCACAAGTTGTACGGTGTGATTGGTGTGGCTGGTATGAGTCTTACCCGGGATTCAAAATCCTTCCTTATTGTGTACGCTCGTCCGGGCACAGTATCCTAACTGAGGCTTGGAGGAGGGTCATAGGGGGAGGAGCCAGTGCACACCAGCTAGTCCTAAAGCTTTTACTTTGTGCCCAGTCTCCTGCGGAGCCGCTATTCCCCATGGTCCTTTCGGAGTCCCCAGCATCCACTACGGACTATGAGAAATAGAATTATCGGTAAGTAAATTCTTATTTTACTTGTCACGGTGTGTGTGTACTGTTTTTATTTGGGTATTTTTTTTCCAGTAGTACTACAGGTACCAGCGGGCCCGTTTTTTTCCCGCATGCTGGTACTTGTGGTTCTCCAAGTACCAGCTTGCGGGGGAGGCTTGCTGGGACTTGTAGTACTGCTGGAAAAAACAATATTCTTTTCATTATCACAAAAGGCTATCAGCCCCCCCATCCGCAGCCCATTGGATGGGGGGGGACAGCCTCGGGCTTCACCCCTGGCCCTTGGGTGGCTGGGGGGGGGGACCCCTTGCTTGAAGGGGTCCCCACTCCCCCAGGGTACCCCGGCCAGGGGTGACTAGTTGGATATTTAATGCCACGGCCGCAGGGCACGGCATAAAAGTGACCCCCGGCTGTGGCATTATCTGTCCAGCTAGTGGAGCCCGATGCTGGTGTTAAAAATACGGGGGACCCCTACTCTTTTTGTCCCCCGTATTTTTGGCACCAGCACCAGGCGCAGAGCCCGGTGCTGGTTTTAAAAATACGGGGGATCCCCTGTCAATTTTTTCCCCGCATTTTTAGAACCAGGACCAGCTCGAAGAGCCCGAGGCTGGTTATGCTTTGGAGGGGGGACCCCACGCCATTTTTTTTTAGGATTTTACCGTTCCAGCAATAATAAAATAAAAAAAATATTTTAAAAAATATATAAATTATATTTGTGCCTCCAAAAAAAAAAGTACCTAATCCCTTCTAATATAAATAGATATGCTATTCCTAAAAAAAAAAACACCAAAAAAAACATGTTTACATTTTTTTTTATTGTTTTCACCCTCCAAAGTGTGGCGGATTGAAAATGACGAATTTGCTGTCTAAAAGCACTGCTGTCGAATTTCCAAACTTGAATTGAATATGCTTTGGTCGAATTGCAGCACTTGTATCATTGCAGAAAAGTCGAATTTGCAAAAATTCGAATTTCAAAAAGTCGAATTTTGAAAGTCCGTTTTTTTGGTCGGAAAGCACTGATTTGCATAGGCGAATTTTTTTTTTGGCCGAAAATGACCCGAAATTCGACAATTTCGGGAATTCGACCGCAATTGCATATACCCCAATGTATACCTTTTTAGTAATGGCCTAAACACCATAAATGGTCTTGTAGTGAAAATATATACAGCGTCTATTACTCAGATGAATGCAGCAGTGGAAAGAAATTGTTATGTAGATATCACGGGGAAAAAACTTTTTATAACTAAACAAAACAACAACAAAAAATAATGTATACAAAGCTTTAACATACATAAACATTTCCCAGAGATATCTGTTTGTGTGGAGACTCATTTTAAAACACCAGACATTAAGTTGAGGTAACATGAAATACCAGCAAAGTGTAATTTCACGGGACATATCCAAAATTAAGCCCTACTATGTATTGATATCCATCAGTTCCAAAAAGAGCAAAGAACAACGCATAATAAAATTAACAAACCACAAGTGCATCACACATAAATATCAGTTGCACTGGCCTACTGAGTAGGGAGAATCTAACCCAGTGGTTCCCAAACTTTCTTGCGTTATGGCGCCCTAGAGTATCAGAATTTTTTTCACGGCACCCCTAGGACAAAAATTTCTTATTGAGAAATTTAGAAAGAAATATTAAATTAAGTAGATTGTATTTATATGTTATCCTTAGGCTCAGTTGTGTGGTGAGGGACAAGATTTGCTTCTGTTTGTCCCCATATTTTATGACTGACAGCCACCAGCACTAGTTTTGCCTATTTATATTGACCATAAATAATTTTTTTTTAATAAAGTGTTTTTATTCAGTAAAATGAGGAGAAAGGTACAGACACTGCAGACCAGTAGCATAGCACGTCACATCACATATATCAGTCATATCGGAACTTCATTAATAATACAATTCACATCAGCGGATTAATTGCCATGTCTATAAGGAGATGATCGTGCATTTTGATTTTTCTGTCTTTTATGGTCCGCAAGCTCTGCAGCCATTATGTACATCTCTATTAATTTTTTATTAATTTTTGCCCATAAGCTAACCAAAAAAACAGTAACTAATAAACAGAACAAACATACCTAAAAGAGAACAAAAAAAAAAAAAATTAAACGCCTAGCTAGAAGCGTATGAAGGATCGATCATCTGATTCAGCTGCACAATATTCCCATGTATGTTATACGAGCACGCAGGGCTCCAATGTCAACCATTTTAAACGAATATCTTAAGCAGTAAGTTAGTCGTGTGGTATCGCTTCGGTTCGCATTGTAATTAGTTAAGGGACCATTTGGGAATGGGGAGAGTTCAGCCATGGAGACCAGACTCTTTCAAATTTGGCTGAAGCGTTTTGCTTCATATATACATATCTTTCTTTGACTATTGTATCGTTAACCAGGGTCTTAAGCGCAGATATTAAAGGGCCACCTGGGGCCATCCAGAGTCTCGCAATGCAAACCTTAGCCAAGGCACATATATTGCGAGCATAAAGACCCACCGAAACGGGCACAGAAGTAGAGCCCTCCATCCCCAAGATACAAAATTGCGGGGTAAGCAGTCCGCCAGTCACTCCCGTATTCTCCAGGATTGACCTAACTCCCGACCAGAACATCCGCAACCTCGGGCAGTCCCACACCAGATGCCAGAATGTACCCTACTCTACCCCGCACTTAGGGCACATGTCAGTCCCACCAGCCCCAAAAGTAGCCAACCTAGTTGGAGTTATATAAGTTCTATGTAGAATGAAAAGTTGAATTTGCTGATATCTGAGAGACTTGGTAACTGTAGCAGGATATTCCAACGCAAGGGTCCAGTCCTCCTCAGTTATTGGACCCAAATCATCCTCCCACCTTCCACGGAGACGTGTCAGAGGGTCCGCATGGAGTTTAGTTAGGAGATATCCATACGCAAGGGAGACCATTTTAGCCCGACCCAGTGTAGCCACAAAGGTCTTTATGGGAAATGGGAGGATTCGTGGGGGGGACTCAGCAAATTGGGACTGGAGGGCATGTCGGAGCTGAAGATATCTGAAAAAGTAGGAGTTGGGTAAATCAAACTCATCTTTCAGCTGCTGAAAGGATTTGAATACACTATATCTAGGTAGAGCTGGGATATAGAAACCACCGATCCAGGGGCCCAAACCTCCCGTCCCTCAAGTGCGTGTAGTTCAGGAAGCCAGTCAGAGTACCAGAGGGGGGTATCTGGGTCCAGGTCGTCGTACCCCAAGAGAACTCTCAGGGCCCGCCATATCTTTAAGGCCTGGAAAATAATAGGGGGGAGAAATCGAGCCATGTTCCCACTTAGCAGCACCTGCAAGGGAGATAGGTGGGGGAAGTAGCAGCGAATAAATTCACAGTGTAAAGATTCAGCGTTAGAATCTTGCGCCCATATACTAATATGAGTCAGCTGAGCAGCGTAGTAATATATCTGAAAATTAGGCAGTGCCAGGCCGCCGTCGGAACGCTGCCTGGTGAGGGTATTCAACTGTATTCTAGGTCTCCTGTTGGCCCATATCAGTGAGGATAAAACGCTATTCAATTTCCTAAAAAATATTGGAAAGATATAGACCGGGGACTGGAGAATAATGTATAAAAGTTTAGGTAGTATAATCTTTTTTATGAGATTGACCCTGCCAGAGACCGTCAGTGGAAGCCTACACCAAGTCTTGGATTTGCTGATGACCCACTGCAGGGTTGGGTCCAGATTCAAAGGGATATAATCAGAGGGGTCATTAGTTATTTGGATTCCAAGGTATTTAAATTGTGTTGTCCAACATAGTGGCAGGGAGACTTTGGGAACAGTAGGAGGGGAGCCCATGACCGGCATAATGTATGATTTGGACCAGTTAATTCTAAGGCCCGAATGGGCTCCAAAGCTCTCTATCACCTGCAGCAAAATGGGCATTGACTTGGTGTAGTCTTGCAAGAACAGCAACATGTCGTCTGTGTAAAGAGCTATTCTATCTTCCCGTGAGCCTGTACATATTCCTGTAATATCTGGATGCGATCTTACCAAACATGCCAAGGGCTCGATGGCCAAGGCGAACAGCGTGGGGGAGAGGGGGCAGCCCTGTCTAGTACCTCGGGAAAGTTGAAAGGGCTGGGATACATAGCCATTCACCAAGATCCTGGCACTCGGATGTTGGTACAGTAATTAAGTCCATCTAATAAAGTTGGGCCCGAAGCCCATACGTGCCATCACCTCCCATAGATAAGCCCATTCAATGCTGTCGAAAGCTTTGGCTGCGTCTAACGAGACCACAGCCGAGTCAGAAGGGGAGTCATGTGGGAGTTGCAAAATGGTATTTAGTCTACGCAGGTTAATAGATGTGGACTTCCCTGGCATGAAGCCAGTCTGGTCCGAGTGAACGAGGGAGGTGATTACTGTGTTAAGCCGTACTGCCAATATCTTTGCCAGGATCTTAGCGTCATTGGGAATCAGGGAGATCGGCCTATAGGAGTCTGGAGACCTAGGGTCCTTATCGGGTTTTGGAATCACTATTATAATTGCCTCTGACATAGAGAGGGGGAGCTCGTTACTGGCAAATATATCCAAGTATAGGGCATGAAGTCTGGGCCCAAAAAAATCAATATGATTCTTGTAGACCTCAGAGGGAATCCCATCAGACCCCGGGGCCTTGCCACTAGGGGACATGCCAATGGCCGCAGTCACCTCCTCGAGCGTCAAGGGCGCCTCCAGCTGTTCACAGGCCCCAGAGGAAAGTGCGGGCAGCTCAATACCCCCCAGGTAATTTGATAGGTCTAGAGTAGAGCACGTCAATTGTGAGCTATATATCTCAGAGTAATAGGATCTGAATAATTGCGCAATGTCTGGCGTGGTGTCAACAATGGAGCCATCCCCACCATACATCCGGGCAATCGTAGACCCAGGACGATCATAGTGTATCAGGCGAGCCAGGAGTCCCCCCGTCCTATCAGCCTGCATATAAATATTAGTGGCTTTAAAAAGGAGGGAGCGTGAGTTTCTATCGGACAGGTGAGCCATCCAAGCCGACTGAGCCGCCAACCAGCGTACCTTCGTCGCTGGGGCACCATCTAGCAAATATTGGGACTCTAGTTCCCTAGCATCTCCCTCAAGGACCCGTTCTCTCTCCCTTGAGGACATTTTATGAGCCGCTATGCGTCCAATATAGGTACCTCTCAAAAACGCCTTAAATGAATCCCAAACTATCGTACCTGGGGCTGACCCTACGTTATCATTAAAATATCCCCCCCACTGAGTCTCCAGGTCACTACAGTCACCCAGTTGGGACAACCAAGAGGGGTGCAGCTTCCAGTAAGAGTGCCCCCTCTGACCCCCCACAGCAATGGTCATCAACATAGGGGAGTGATCAGAGACCCCTCGAGCCTCATAGTGGATGTCAATGATCCCAGGGACAAGGGCAGAGGACACCAAAATCAGGTCAATCCTGGAGAAGGAGCCATGAGTACTGGAAAAACAGGAGAACTGACGGACCGCAGGGTGACGGAGTCTCCACGGATCCACCCACTGCAAACTATCTAAGAAGTCAGCAAATTTGGTAGGGCCACCACCCGCCAGCGCAACATTCGGGGAGTGCCATCGGTCCAAGGATAAATCTAGGACATTGTTGAAATCACCCAAGCATATCACAGGGGTGGTAGGAGATGGAGCAACAAAAGAGGCAGCCTGCTGCAGTACGGCATATGAAAAAGGAGGGGGATCGTACACCGCTAGAATATAATAGGGCTGGGAACTCCGTTTACATTCCATAAATACAAATCTTCCATACGGGTCAGTTTTGATCGATAACAATTCAAATTGCACTGATTTTTTAATCAGAATCGAGACACCCCTAGAGAAGGAAGAATGAGAGGCATGGTAAGCCCATCCCACCCAGGCCCGTCGTAATGATAATAACCTATTCCCCTCTAAGTGGGTCTCACTGAGACATGCAACGTCCGGGTCATATTTTTTAATCATATTTAAAACCAAAGAGCGTTTGATTTTGTTATTCAGACCCCGGACATTCCATGCCAAAAATTTCAGGTTAATCATGACCCCATACCGACTCTATGTGTCTCCCGGATAGACATGTCCCTAAAATATAACTGAGAATCAACATTAGCAACACCAACATCCCTTGACGTATGTAAGCCCTGCGTAATAAGCCACAGCGTCTGAATCATTAAACATCCTTGTATCAAAAAGAACTTAGGTAAGAAAAATAACAAACTAAAGAAAGAAAACCAAAACCAACAGCGAAGGGAGCCGCAACCGGCAGCCTCCCAATTATCCCTCCCCTCCCCGTACACCTCCCCGAACTTCGGCATACTTTTTTCCCCCAAACCAGCAACCTACACTTCCAAGTGCTAGGAAAGGCCTAGATTCCCAACTAAACCTCTAACCCTTCTCTAGTCAACACCACTTGGAGTTAAAAGTCTTGAGCCACCAATGCAAAGGAGGGGGGCTCCCTGATCCATGATCATTCCCTCCGGTAGATCAGGCCTCAGCTTCCGCATCTCAGGAGGTCAGTCCGGATCTAGCTGCCGAGCACCCGGTGCAAATCTGTCCAGCCATTGTGCCGCTTCTCTGGGGGTATTAAAAAACTTGGTCTCCCCATCCGCCACAACTCTGAGCCTTGAAGGAAACAGCATGGAATAGGAGATGTTAAGGTCTCGCAGACGCCGTTTTATGGGCATAAACTGGGCTCGGTCCTTCTGGACGTCTGCGGCAAAATCCGGGAAGGCCGACACCTTAACTCCATTACGTACCAACAGGCCCTTCGTACGCCCTAGGCGGAGAACTGAGTCCCGGTCTTTGTAATGTAGGAATTTGGCGATGAAGGTGCGAGGAGGGGCACCAGGAGGTAGCGGCCGAGAAGGTATTCTATGTGCACGCTCCACCGTAAATTGGGCAGTAAAGGACTCAGCCCCATACATCTCCTTAAGCCAAGATTCGAGAAAGTCCTCTGGCTGCGAGCCCTCTTCTCTTTCAGGCAGGCCTACAAAACGTACATTGTTCCTGCGCAGCCGTCCTTCCATATCTAAGAGCTTGGTCTGAAGGGAGGAAACCTGCTGGGTCACCGTAGATACGGATTGTTTCAGGGGGCCACACATCTTCCAGGTTGGAGACCCGTGTCTCCGCCTCACCCACTCTTTCACGAATACGCTGAACATCTTGTCTGAGTAAGGAGAGGTCGCACTGCACCTTTTCCATCTTATCGGAGAGACGCTGTTCACTGCCAGGTATAGCCTCCAGCACCTGCTGAATAGACGGCGCCTCTGCCATCTCTGGGGTACCGGCCGCGGACACAGAGGGGGGGTCCGAGTGGGTTGGAGAGGCTCCCTGGGAAGGAGCCAATGACACCTTGGGATTGGATTGCCTGGCATATCTTTCTAGTTTGGCCGCGGCCGCACTCTGGCCGCCCTTAACCATATCGTGCAGGAGCAGTCACACCTACCCCAGGGCAGGGTTTTTAGGATAGAGTGTAGGTAGATGGCGGCAGCAGCAAGGACGTACACAATCAGTGGCGGGAAGCACCCGTGCCTGGTCCTTATGTCCGAATATCAATGGGTAGAAAATGCAGACTTGTGTAGCAGCAGCAGCAATAATATGGACAGAAGTATTGTAGAGGGAGTAGTCCCAGAAGGCAGGGGTAGGATATTGGTGTGTAGCACACTGTTGAATATTAGTGCAGTACAGCAGCGTAGCCAGATCCTATCTATATGCAGCCTCTCTGTGGTAGAATGGGAGAGCTGCGCAGCGTGAACACCTGACGGTGCCTCCAACACTATGCTGAGGTAATATAGATGTTATAGATAGTGTGAGGTTGATATTGGGTGAGATCAGCAGACAATAGGGTCTCAGAGTTCATAAAACAGAGTGCAAGTCCCTGGAGAGTCTCATCAGGCAGCCCCTGATATGTGTAGGCATGGGCAGCAGCCTCTGTGATCCCCTCCGAAAATGGCCGCAGTGTCTCTTCCCCTTCCCCAGGAGTACCTGCCAAACGTCCTAACTTCAGGGTCCCTGGTCCCAGCTCACGAGGCAGAGGAGAGGCTGTCTCTCCCCCACAGTCTTTCGGCGGCGTCTGGCGTCAGCAGCAGCCCGCCGCACGAGCTCCGGGCGTCCCGCGGCCAAGGCCGCCAAAATAGAGGCCGGGGATCCGGAGGAGTTGTAGGCCGCAGGGCCGGGCGGCGGTGATTGGCGCCTCTACGGGACCCGGAGACCACGGACAGACACACCCGTCGGTGCCCAGCAGCACAGGGTGAGCACTTCAGCCGGGCAGAGCACCAGGGGGAGTCAGGATATATTCAGGAGTTTAGGTAGCCGGGGAGCTCCCGAGACTTGCTGCCTACTCCTCAGCCGCCGTGGCCACGCCCCTCGACCATAAATAATTTGAATTGGTACTGGACCACCAAACCACGGCACCCCTGCAAGTGTCCCGAGGCACCCCTGGGAGCCACGGCACACAGTTTGGGAACCACTGATCTAACCATTTACCCCATATACTAAAATACTTTTTCTGGACAGATATACAGCGTGAATTTTATAGTTGTTTGTACCCAAAAATTATATAAATATAATAAATGTAAATCTCTTTCAAAATGTACTTTAAAAACTGATGGTGCTTTTTAAATTCGGTAGATACTCACACTCCATAATTGGATTAGAATATAATACAAATGTTGAGTCTCGGTATGAAGCGAGCAATTTCATGAACGACTGAACGATATGCGTAAATCGTTTATATCATCTTTCTGGACTGGTCCAAATAACCTAGAACAACACTCTAAAAAGGCCCAATCTAGGTGGTCTTGGCAGATATGCATGGTTGGACCTGGTTTAGTACTATGATGAGAGATCACCTGGTTATACCAGGTGCTGTAGGTAGAACGTTATGCTTCCAAAGTGGTAGTACTAAGGGGCTAATTCAGATCAGCCACCCTGACATGCGGGGGGATGCCCAGCACAGGGCTAGTCCATCCCGCATGTCTGGCCCTCCCCCACCACACGGGTGCGATAGCATCGCACAGCAGAGATCAGTTCTGAATATGCCGCTAAGAGCGGTCTAAAAACAATGAAGAAGACACAATCTCCTATTCATGCAACGACTGTTAGGGTTCAGTCAGACAATGCTGCAGTAAGTAGCATGCATACAATACATTAGGGAAAGACGAGATCCCGGACGGTGAGTGATTCTGTTTAGGTTCTTTTCCTAAGCAGAGGTTATGGTCCAGCAATATTTGCCATCTTTATTCTAGGATAGAAAATGGGAGTAAAACTGCCCAGTCACCAGTACTTTCTTCCAGAGGACTTTTGTCTGCCACCAGAAGCGTCAGACTTAGACTTAATTGTCGTTAGAATTGGTAGGGTAACGCAGGGAATCTCTAATAACTGCACGCCACACTGTACACGGTCTTAGAAGCTTCAGCAGAGCTATATTTAGTGGCGCCTTGGTCTACAACAAGACGACAAAGTACAAAACCAGGGATCCATTAGTCTTCTGATACATGGTTTAGAATTTCGGCTGGTACATTTTCACCAATTTCTTCCTTGTTCTTAGGAGATATATAGTAGATCAGGCTTTTTCAACCAATGTGCCGTGGCACACTAGTGTGCCGCGACCAGTTGCAAGGTGTGCCGCGGAGGCAGAGCCGCTTCCTGCACCTTCAGAGTGAACTGTTGGCCCGGGCTCTTCTTAGAGGATCAGTCGTGCTCTGGCCGTGACCTATGCCTTGAAGATGCGGCAGTGTGATATTATAGGTCACGGCAACCATGTCTCACCACCCAGCCAGCCCACCCGCCTGCATACACATCTTCCAGTTCCCGCCTGCATCCACAGCTTTCCTTGCCCACCCACATCCACACCTGCCTGACTGCCCCCTGCTCAGTATTCGCAGCACTCCACTATGAACAACCCCCGCCACTGAGGGACAGGGAGGAGGACAGCTGACTGGTAGGGGCTAATATTTGTTAGTTTATTTTTCCTGTGGGGAGCAATAGGATTTATGTGGGGAGAAATGTGATTGCTTTATGTGTGAGCAACATGATTTATGTGTGGAGCAATGGGATTGATTTATGTAGGGAGCAACATGATTTATGTGGGGAGCAATGTGATTGGCCTACACAGAAAAAAATTGCATGTGTGGATTTTTTTTTTACTGTGAGGGCCAATGGGAGTTGTTGTTTTTCTGTGGGGAACTGATGGTGTACCTTGGCAATTTTAAAATATTGTTCCGTGTGCCGCGAGTAAAAAAAGGTTGAAAATCACTGTAGTAGATGGTAGTCCAGTCATTTTGGTGGCACCAGACTGACAAACGAGAGTTTGGTACCTGGAGGTACTACACATGGCAGGTTGTCCATGGAGTGGGCTTCCATTTTACCAGGACTGGTTCGTTGCAGGGGCCAATTGCCAGGACATCTATCGGTTACATTTATGGTGTGGTTCTTGAAGCTTGGATCTTAGAAGAAGTAGGTTTCTCATATCCCTTAGTTCAGATTATGAGTAAACCAGAAATTAGGCGTCTTCAGACCATTATTTTAGGGGTCAAGTTCAATTCAGTGCAATATTAATAACGCCAGGAAGCAGGTCCCGGAGCTATTTAAATAAACGTGCTGTTATGGCCGAACAGAGGATTTTTTCACGCACTCTTGGGGTGCGAGCAGAAATCGTACTAAACTACTGTTGCGATGCTGTCCCCTGCCTTTAGCGTGGTGGAAACCGCATTGCGTCAGGCACTTAAGTCGGAGAAAGCCCATTCTCGCTAATCACCCGGTTTAAGGCACGAGGACTGGCATTCTCCGACCTAACAGCACGGTCAGTTGAATAGCTCAGAGACCACCTTCCCGGTGCTATTCTTATCACGCTGAATTGAATGAATCTGGATGGGTTCTATTACATGGTGTAATAAGGAAAGGGTTTTCTTTCTCCTCCTTTTCTATGCTATTCTTTCTTTTTTCCTAAGGCGGTGGTTCCCAAACCTGGACTTGATAGGGTGTTTGAGGACCGATAAATATGAGTCCTTTGCTTTTATACAACCACCTTTTTAAAACATTGCACCTCATGGTGTGTGTGTGTGTGTGTGTGTGTGTGTGTGTGTGTATATAATGGGGTCAATTTACTAAGGTGGGACATTTTTAGAACTGGTGATGTTGCCCATAGCAACCAATCAGATTCTATCTAATCTAGAAGCGACTAGATAAATATTAAGTAGAAACTTTTTGCTATGAGCAACATCACCAGTTCTAAAAAAAAACCTCCCACCTTGCTAAATTTACCTCAGTGTGTCAGCACTTCAGTTATCACCCTCTGAACTTATTGTGGGAAGTGAACTTTTAGTGGATAACTTGAATACAAGATGCCAGAATTAGGACCTTATCTTGGAGAGGTCTATTGTAAGGGCACGTGGATAGTGTTGTATACTACCGGTTCTGGCCAAAACTGGTACCTTTTTTTTTTTTTTTTTTCTTCCCCCCCCCCCCCCCCCCCTTATTAATCAGGAAACTTTATTAACTGTAGCTTGATCAGTGTCCCTGTTAGACATGGTACCATAAGTATATATCTGGAGGTGTCAACCAGTAGAAGACTGAAGATAGATATTTGGCCAGCTTCCAGGCGGACTACAGCCAGGTGGATGAGGACCACAATTCAGCAGACATATGATGCGGCTGAATGATCTATCTCAGCTAGGATCTCCGCTCATTCCATTCGTTTGGTTGGTCCCACAGCAATAGTTATGCAGAGCAGTTACAAGGACCTCTGTTCATACATTCACTGGGTTCTATACATTCCTGATTTATGTCCAGGGATATTCCTGGTACTGAAAGTCTAGGGTTTAGCTATGGCTGAACATACCCTCCCCTAGGATGGCTAAAAAGATAACCATTTATTAACCGTGATTAAAAAATAATTGTCTTAGTAGCTCGTTGCACATTCTCTTTTTTTTTTTTTTCTTTTCTTTTTTTTTTTTCTCAGGCCTTCAGGAAAAAGCAGCCAAAGGCACAATGCAGAGATACCGGCAGACGCAGAACATCTGTGAGCAGTGCCTGAACGCTGCCAGTCAGCTCCACACATGCAAAGAACCTGAGGTACCTGCAGTCTGCACATTTCTCCACCTACCCAACTGCAGTCCTGCCCCTCTCCTCCCTAACACTGCTGTCCTCCCTTTCAGCTGAAGAAGATCAAGGCCGAACTTCAAAAAGCCGTAATTATCCCAGTCAGCCAAATCTCGTCCAAAGCAGGTGAGTTCAGGGGTGTCATTAATTACTTTCATTCCTCTGCTTTCACAAGTTGTCACTTTAGATCTCTCCTATAGATGATCTGCTGGTAACACATTGCCTTCCTGTCACTTCCAATAGGTTCTCTGTTGAGAGAAATATTTGACAAAATCAATAACTTGCTGCTGGGAAAGCCGGTTCTGTCTGGGGGCCGACAGGTTGCTGTGTCTCTGCATTCCCAGGGGCTGGACTTTGTGTGTTACAAGCTGGCTGAAAGGTTTGTGGTGAGTTATCCCCTGACCAGGAAGTAGGTTGACACTAAACGGAATCCACAGATGGTGGGAACGTCCCATCCAAGAATAGATCCGCTCAAAGCCTAAATTTATGTCCTTCGAGGATTCTAAAAAAAAAATTGGGGTAATATGTGGGGAACTGTAGAAAAGTACTGCATTTGTTTTTCCTGAAAGTCTATTACTCTATGCATGTAGTGTTTTTATATGGAGATTCTTCAATGCTGGTGCATTTTGGAGCTTGTGCCAAACAACCTCTCTGAGCTCTTCCCATCCTGATGTACAGATGATGCCTTGCTCGTCTTTGCTGCGATGCAGGATGCTGCAACACTGCTTGCTGCACAGCATGTTGGCCTGCGACTATTTGCAGCCGGTGGTTATTCCATTACTTCCTAATGGAATTAATTGAGCGATCGTCAGCTGCGAATAGTCACAGCCTGGCACGCCCTTCGGCATGCTGCATCCGGTGGGGGTCCCTACCCCATTCTCTTTAATGATTGCTCTGAGATCGAACAGTATTGTCTACCAATAAGTTGTGCAGGGAAGTCTATAGGATGGCGACTGTTACTGGTTGTCTTGCAGAGCCCATCACGCTTTTGCAAGCTTTCCGATTACTGACAACTCTGATGTTCGCCTGCAGCCAAGTTTTTAAATGCGCCCAAGACGCTATGTGGGAAGACTGGATTGCCCCAAATTGAGGTCATAGGCAAGAATTCAGAAGATAGTTGATATTGAGATCTACAGAAGTCTGAATAGATCATTAAAAGTTTTGAAGATGGTAGAATACTAAACGAAGGCTGCCTCCTGGGTGTAGGCAATATGCCAAAGGGACACGTGAAGCTTAAAATAAAGACAACTAGGTTCAAGATTAAGATATACTATAGAAGGATAGGGGAGCAGCCACTATTGGCTGTGAGACTAGATAATACATTTTCAGATCAGCAAACGCCTGACTACGTCTGTTTCATGGCTTCTTGGGTATAGAGAGAAAGAGAGGTTTGACGCACCCGGGCACATATCTGGCTAATGTACAAGCTCACCAGCAGAGCTGTAGTCCCTTTTGGGAACAAGTCCTTCAATCACACTGTACACCTGTAATACCTTATTTCTCTAACGTCCTAGTGGATGCTGGGGACTCCGTAAGGACCATGGGGAATAGACGGGTTCCGCAGGAGACTGGGCACTCTAAGAAAGATTTAGTACTACTGGTGTGCACTGTCTCCTCCCTCTATGCCCCTCCTCCAGACCTCGGTTTGAATCTGTGCCCGGACAGAGCTGGGTGCATTTTAGTGAGCTCTCCTGAGCTTGCTAATAAGAAAATATTTTAGTTAGGTTTTTTATTTTTAGAGAGCTTCTGCTGGCAACAGACTCTCTGCTACGTGGGATTGAGGGGAGAGTAGCAGACCTACTTACTGCAGCTAGGTTGCGCTTCTTAGGCTACTGGACACCATTAGCTCCAGAGGGATCGAACACAGGAACTTAACCTTGGTTGTCCGTTCCCGGAGCCGCGCCGCCGTCCCCCTCGCAGAGCCAGAAGACAGAAGCCGGCGGGTTGAAGCAAGAAGACTTCAAAATCGGCGGCAGAAGACTCCTGTCTTCATATGAGGTAGCGCACAGCACTGCAGCTGTACGCCATTGCGCCCACACTAACCCACACACTCCGGTCACTGAAGGGTGCAGGGCGCAGGGGGGGGCGCCCTGGGCAGCAATTGAGTACCTCCTGGCAAAAAAGCAGCATATATACAGCTGGGCACTGTAATATGCATGAGCCCCCGCCATTAATTTTACACAAAATAGCGGGACAGAAGCCCGCCGCTGAGGGGGCGGGGCCTTCTTCCTCAGCACCCACCAGCGCCATTTTCTCTCCACAGCTCCGCTGAGAGGAAGCTCCCCAGGCTCTCCCCTGCAGACTCACTGTAGAAAAAGGGTAAAAAGAGAGGGGGGGCACATAAATTTAGCGCATTAATCATATATACAGCAGCTACTGGGTAAACACTAAGTTACTGTGTGATTCCTGGGTTATATAGCGCTGGGGTGTGTGCTGGCATACTCTCTCTCTGTCTCTCCAAAAGGCCTTGTGGGGGTCCTGTCCTCATATAGAGCATCCCCTGTGTGTGTGGTGTCGGTACGCTTGTGTCGACATGTTTGACGAGGAGGGCTATGTGGAGGCAGAGCAGGTGCAGATGAATGACGTGTCTTCGCTGACGGCGCCGACACCTGATTGGATGGATATGTGGAAGGTGTTAAATGATAATGTAAACTCCTTGCATAAAAGGTTGGATAAAGCTGACACCTTGGGACAGTCGGGGTCTCAGCCTATGCCTGATCCTACAGCGCAGAGGCCGTCAGGGTCTCAGAAGCGCCCACTATCCCAAATTGTTGACACAGATATTGACACTGATTCTGACTCCAGTGTCGATGACGATGATGCAAAATTGCAGCCTAAAATGGCTAAAGCCATCCGCTACATGATTATAGCAATGAAGGATGTATTGCACATATCAGAGGTAAACCCTGTCCCTGACAAGAGGCTTTATATGTATGGGGAGAAAAAGCAAGAGGTGACTTTTCCCCCTTCACATGAGTTAAATGAGTTATGTGAAAAGGCGTGGGATTCCCCCGATAGGAAAGTGCTGATTTCCAAAAGGTTACTTATGGCGTACCCTTTCCCGCCAACGGACAGGATGCGCTGGGAATCCTCCCCTAGGGTAGACAAAGCTCTGACACGCTTATCTAAGAAGGTGGCCCTGCCGTCACAGGATACGGCCTCCCTAAAGGATCCTGCGGATAGGAAGCAGGAAAGTATCCTGAAGTCTGTCTATACACATTCAGGTACTCTACTGAGGCCGGCAATTGCGTCGGCCTGGATGTGTAGTGCTGTAGCAGCATGGACAGATAATCTGTCTGAGGAACTGGATACTTTAGACAAGGATACTATTTTGCTGACCCTGGGGCATATAAAAGACGCTGTCCTATATATTAGAGATGCCCAGAGGGACATTTGCCTACTGGGCTCTAGAATAAATGCAATTTCAATTTCTGCCAGAAGGGTCCTGTGGACTCGGCAATGGACAGGTGATGCCGACTCCAAAAAGCACATGGAGGTGTTACCTTACAAGGGTGAGGAATTGTTTGGGGACGGTCTCTCGGACCTAGTTTCCACAGCTACGGCTGGGAAGTCAAATTTTTTGCCATATATTCCCTCACAGCCTAAGAAAGCACCGTATTACCAAATGCAGTCCTTTTGATCACAAAGAAGCAAGAAAGTCAGAGTTGCATCCTTTCTTTCCAGAGGCAGGGGTAGAGGAAAAAAGCTGCACCATACAGCTAGTTCCCAGGAACAGAAGTCCTCCCCGGCTTCCACTAAATCCACCGCATGACGCTGGGGCTCCACAGGTGGAGCCAGGAGCGGTGGGGGCGCATCTCCGAAATTTCAGCCACCAGTGGGTTCGCTCACGGGTGGATCCCTGGGCTATACAGATTGTGTCTCAGGGATACAAGCTGGAATTCGAAGTGATGCCCCCTCACCGTTACCTCAAATCGGCCCTGCCAGCTTCCCCCATGGAAAGGGAAGTAGTGTTAGCGGCAATTCACAAGTTATATCTCCAGCAGGTGGTGTTAAAGATTCCCCTCCTTCAACGGGGAAGGGGATACTATTCCACAATGTTTGTGGTACCGAAACCAGATGGTTCGGTCAGACCCATATTGAATTTAAAGTCCCTGAACATTTATCTGAAAAGATTCAAGTTCAAAATGGAATCGCTCAGAGCGGTCATTGCAAGCCTGGAAGAGGGGGATTTTATGGTGTCTCTGGACATCAAGGATGCTTACTTGCATGTCCCCATTTATCCTCCTCATCAGGAGTACCTCAGATTTGTGGTACAGGACTGTCATTACCAATTCCAGACGTTGCCGTTTGGGCTCTCCACGGCACCGAGAATATTTACCAAGGTAATGGCGGAAATGATGGTGCTCCTGAGAAAGCAAGGAGTCACAATTATCCCATACTTGGTCGATCTCCTCATAAAGGCGAGGTCCAGAGAGCAGTTTCTGATCAGCGTAGCACACTCTCGGGAAGTGTTGCAACAGCACGGCTGGATTCTGAATATCCCAAAGTCGCAGCTGATTCCTACGACGCGTCTGCCCTTTCTGGGCATGATTCTGGACACAGACCAGAAGAAGGTGTTTCTCCCGGCGGAGAAGGCTCAGGAACTCGTGACTCTAGTCAGAGACCTCTTAAAACCGAAAAAGGTGTCGGTGCATCACTGCACGCGAGTCCTGGGAAAGATGGTGGCATCATACGAAGCCATTCCCTTCGGCAGGTTCCATGCTAGGATCTTTCAGTGGGATCTGTTGGACAAGTGGTCCGGATCGCATCTTCAGATGCATCGGCTGATCACCCTATCCCCCAGGGCCAGGGTGTCTCTTCTGTGGTGGCTGCAGAGTGCTCACCTTCTCGAGGGCCGCAGGTTCGGCATACAGGACTGGGTCCTGGTGACCACGGATGTCAGCCTCCGAGGATGGGGGGCAGTCACTCAGAGAAGAAACTTCCAAGGTTTGTGGTCAAGTCAGGAGGCTTGTCTGCACATAAATATCCTGGAACTAAGGGCCATATACAACGCCCTGAGTCAAGCGGAGCCTCTGCTTCGCAACCAACCGGTGCTGATTCAGTCAGACAACATCACCGCAGTGGCTCATGTAAACCGCCAGGGCGGCACAAGAAGCAGGGTGGCGATGGCAGAAGCCACCAGGATTCTTCGTTGGGCGGAGAATCACGTGCAAGCACTGTCAGCAGTGTTCATTTCGGGAGTGGACAACTGGGAAGCAGACTACTTCAGCAGGCACGACCTCCACCCGGGAGAGTGTGGACTTCATCAAGAAGTCTTCACGCAGATTTCAAATCGATGGGAACTGCCACAGGTGGACATGATGGCATCCCGCCTCAACAAAAAGCTAAAAAGGTATTGCGCCAGGTCAAGGGACCCTCAGGCGATAGCTGTGGACGCACTAGTGACACCGTGGGTGTTCCAGTCGGTCTATGTATTTCCTCCTCTTCCTCTCATACCCAAGGTGCTGAGAATCGTAAGAAAAAGAGGAGTGAGAACAATACTCATTGTTCCGGATTGGCCGAGAAGGACTTGGTACCCGGAACTGCAAGAAATGCTCATAGAGGATCCATGGCCTCTGCCTCTCAGACAGGACCTATTGCAACAGGGGCCCTGTCTGTTCCAAGACTTACCGCGGCTGCGTTTGACGGCATGGCGGTTGAACGCCGGATCCTAGCGGAGAAAGGCATTCCGGATGAAGTTATTCCTACGCTGATAAAGGCTAGGAAGGACGTGACAGCAAAACACTATCACCTACAGAGGAATTCCAGCTGGGCCGGTTCCTGCACTTCCTACAGTCTGGAGTGACTATGGGCTTGAAATTGGGGTCCATAAAGGTCCAGATTTCGGCCCTATCCATTTTCTTTTCAAAAAGAACTGGCTTCTCTTCCTGAGGTTCAGACGTTTGTTAAGGGAGTGCTGCATATTCAGCCCCCTTTTGTGCCACCAGTGGCACCTTGGGATCTCAACGTGGTGTTGGGTTTCCTGAAATCCCACTGGTTTGAGCCACTTAAGACCGTGGAGCTAAAGTATCTCACGTGGAAGGTGGTCATGCTATTGGCCTTAGCTTCGGCTAGGCGTGTGTCAGAATTGGCGGCTTTGTCATGTAAAAGCCCCTATCTGGTTTTCCGTGTGGACAGGGCAGAATTGCGGACTCGTCCACAATTTCTGCCGAATGTGGTGTCCTCTTTTCATTTGAACCAACCTATTGTGGTGCCTACGGCTACTCGTGACTTGGAGGATTCCAAGTTGCTTGATGTAGTCAGGGCTTTGAAGATTTATGTGGCCAGAACCGCTGGAGTCAGGAAAACTGACTCGCTGTTTATCCTGTATGCATCCAACAAGCTGGGTGCTACTGCTTCAAAGCAAACTATTGCTCGCTGGATCTGTAACACGATTCAGCAGGCTCATTCTGCGGCTGGCTTGCCGCCTCCAAAATCAGTAAAAGCCCATTCCACAATGAAGGTGGGCTCTTCTTGGGCGGCTGCCCAAGGGGCCTCGGCATTACAGCTTTGACGAGCAGCTACTTGGTCGGGTTCAAACACTTTTGCAAAGTTCTATAAGTTTGATACCCTGGCTGAGGAGGACCTTGTGTTTGCCCATTCGGTGCTGCAGAGTCATCCGCACTCTCCCGCCCGTTTGGGAGCTTTGGGATAATCCCCATGGTCCTTACGGAGTCCCCAGCATCCACTAGGACGTTAGAGAAAATAAGATTTTACTCACCGGTAAATCTATTTCTCGTAGTCCGTAGTGGATGCTGGGCGCCCGTCCCAAGTGCGGACTTTCTGCAATACGTGTATATAGTTATTGCTTAATAAAGGGTTATGTTATGTTGGCATCCGTGGTTGATGCTTTGTTGTTGTTCATACTGTTAACTGGGTATGTTATCACAAGTTATACGGTGTGATTGGTGTGGCTGGTATGAGTCTTACCCTGGATTCCCAAATCCTTTCCTTGTAATGTCAGCTCTTCCGGGCACAGTTTCCTTAACTGAGGTCTGGAGGAGGGGCATAGAGGGAGGAGCCAGTGCACACCAGATAGTACTAATTCTTTCTTAGAGTGCCCAGTCTCCTGCGGAGCCCGTCTATTCCCCATGGTCCTTACGGAGTCCCCAGCATCCACTACGGACTACGAGAAATAGATTTACCGGTGAGTAAAATCTTATTTTAAGATGGGCAGTGGTCCAGCACAAGGTCTTTGGTGGGCGTGCAGCAGTGTAATGACCGAGCAGTCCCAGACTTTAGAACAGGTCCTCTTTCAGTTGAGAATTTGTCGCCTGGTTCTCTGATCCTAAACGTCCAGCAGTACCTGTAATACAGCAACCAAACCTGTCTTTGAACCAAGGTCTCTCTATTAGTCCCCAAGCTTCCTCTCCTATACCAGCTTAACGTACCTAGGAGAAGGGTTGTGCTCGTTATATATAGATGCACCTGGGAGAACTTGACTCTTTTCGGAAGGAATCTATCAAATAAACGCAGTTAGTACATCATCGTAATAATAAACAATAACAGCGGACTGCCACTATTTTTACCAATAAAAGGCTGCCACAAGCGGGCTACCCTTTTTTTAGCGATGTCTGCTAACACACTCTTCACAAAAGAGTGCAGTTTAAGTTTGACTTAAATGCTTCCGTGCATTTAAGGGGGTGTTGGGTGCATTATACTAGGTTAATTGGAACTTGTATTGGAAATGTTTATTTGATGAAATTGATTTTTATTTTATTTTTCTTTCCCAGAAACAAGGAGAAGAGGAAGTAGCCTCTCATCACGAAGCTGCCTTTCCTATTGCCATGGTGGTTTCTGGGATATGGGAGCTGCACCCCCGAGTAGGTGACCTCTTCCTTGCTCACCTTTATAAGAAGTGTCCTTATGCTGTGCCCTATTACCCAAGCTTAAAGCAAGGAACTTCAACTGAAGACTTTCACAGGTAAGGTACTGTGTTCTAGAACCAATGCTGTTTCATTCCTATGTAGTCACCTTGTCTGCGGCTGTGTAATCTCAATGAAATCGCTTATCACTTTGTTTTCCTCCAGAGGTTGCGAGCAGAAATAAACCTTAACTGCTAGCCCGGGTTTCTTCGCTGGTTTCTATCTGAATAGCTCCGGGAACTTTACCCCGTAGGACAGACTGCGTGACCCAACCCGCGAGTAATTGAACCGGCCCCTAATTGTCATATTAGTGTCGTTTGGTCAACCTACAGTGGCAGCCCACGTAATAAAAATTGTGATCCAAAGCGTTCTCTGGCTTCCCCGTCCCCAACCTACCAGGTTTATGTAATAAAATGATGCTATGTAAGCCCAAAGGTGCTTTAGCTCATAGCAACCAGTCGAAAGTTTACTTACATTTTCTAATCTGGTATCAATGATCGCTAAAACCAGATTGGTTGTCATGAATTACACACAGTTGTATGTAAGTAATTTTCTCTAACGTCCTAGAGGATGCTGGGGACTCCGTAATGACCATGAGGATAGACGGGCTCCGCAGGAAACATGGGCACTTTAAGAAAGACTTTGACTCTGGGTGTGCTCTGGCTCCTCCCTCTATGCCCCTCCTCCAGACCTCAGTTTGATACAGTGCCCAGAGGAGATGGGTGCACTTCAGGGAGCTCTCCTGAGCTTCCTGTAAGAAAGTATATTTGTTAGGTTTTTTTATTTTCAGGGAGCTCTGCTGGCAACAGACTCCCTGCATCGTGGGACTGAGGAGAGAAACATCCCTACTTCTCTGAGTTTCAAGGTCCTGTTTCTTAGGCTACTGGACACCATTAGCTCTAGAGGGAGTCTGAACACAGGTCTCACCCTGGAGTTCGTCCCAGAGCCGCGCCGCCGTCCTCCTCGCAGAGCCAGAAGATAGAAGCTGGATGAGTATGAGAAGAAAAGAAGACTTCAAAGGCGGCAGAAGACTTTGTGAGCTTCACTGAGGTAACGCACAGCACTGCAGCTGTGCGCCATTGCTCCCATACACCTCACACACTCCGGTCACTGTAAGGGTGCAGGGCGCAGGGGGGGGCGCCCTGGGCAGCAATAAAAACCTCTCCTATGGCAAAATGAAGTATATACAGGTACAACTGGGCACTGTACATGTATATAAAGAGCCCCCGCCATGTTTTACAGTATTTTTAGCGGGACAGAAGCCCGCCGCCGAGGGGGCGGGGCTTCTCAGCACTCACCAGCGCCATTTTCTCCACAGCACAGCGCTGAACATAAGCTCCCCGGACTCTCCCCTGCTTACTGACGGTGACAGTGGGTTTTCAAGAGGGGGGGGCACATAATTGGCGTGTAAAGAGTTATATCAGCGCTACTGGGTAGACATTCTGTGTTTTTCCTGGGTCATATAGCGCTGGGGTGTGTGCTGGCATACTCTCTCTCTGTCTCTCCAAAGGGCCTTGTGGGGGAACTGTCTTCAGAAAGAGCATTCCCTGTGTGTGTGTGGTGTGTCGGTACGCGTGTGTCGACATGTCTGAGGAAGAAGGCTATATTGGAGAGGAGCGGGAGCAAATGAATGTGGTGTCTCCGCCGGCAGCGCCGACACCTGACTGGATATGTGGAAGGTTTTAAATGCTAGTGTAAACTCATTGCACAAAAGATTAGACAAGGCTGAAGCTTTGGGACAGTCAGGGTCTCAACCCGTGCCTGATCCTATGTTGCAGGGACCGTCAGGGTCTCTTAAGCGCCCACTATCCCAGATTGTTGACACAGATACCGACACGGATTCTGACTTCAGTGTCGATTACGATGATGCAAAGTTACAGCCAAAATTGGCAAAATCCATTCGATATATGATTATGGCAATAAAAGATGTTTTGCACATCACAGAGGAACCCCCTGTCCCTGACAAGAGGGTACATATGTACAAGGGAAAGAAGCCTGAGGTAACCTTTCCCCCCTCACACGAGCTGAACGAGTTATGTGAAAAAGCTTGGGAATCTCCAGATAAAAGACTGCAGATTTCCAAACTGATTCTTATGGCGTATCCTTTCCCATCAATGGATAGGTTACGATAGGAATCCTCCCCTAGGGTGGACAAAGCATTAACACGCTTATCCAAGAAGGTAGCCCTGCCGTCCCAGGATACGGCTACCGTCAAAGATTCGGCTGACCGCAAACAGGAGATTACCCTGAAGTCCATTTATACACATTCAGGTACCTTACTCAGACCGAAAATTGCGTCGGCCTGGGTGTGTAGTGCTGTAGCGGCATGGACGGATACCTTATCTGAGAGGATGGATACCCTAGATAGGGATACTATTTTATTGACCCTGGGGCATATAAGAGATGCTGTCCTATATATGAGGGATGCTCAAAGAGACCTTAGTCTACTGGGTTCTAGAATAAACGCTATGTCGATTTCTGCCAGAAGAGTCCTATGGACACGGCAATGGACAGGTGATGCCGACTCAAAAAGGCATATGGAGGTTTTACCTTACAGGGGTGAGGAATTGTTTGGGGAAGGACTCTCGGACCTAGTCTCCACAGCTACAGCTGGAAAATCAAATTTTTTTACCTTATGTTCCCTCAGAGCATAAGAAAGCTCCGCATTATCAAATGCAGTCCTTTCGGTCACAAAGAAACAAGAAGTGCGAGGTGCGTCCTTTACTTGCCAGAGGTAAGGGTAAAGGAAAAAAGCTGCACAACACAGCTAGTTCCCAGGAACAGAAGTCCTCCCCGGCCTCTACAAAATCTACTGCATGACGCTGGGGCTCCACTGGCAGAGTCCGGCCCAGTGGGGGCACATCTTCGGAGTTTCAGCCACATCTGGGTTCACTCCCAGGTGGATCCCTGGGCAATAGAAATTGTTTTTCAGGGTTACAAGCTGGAATTCGAAGAAGTGCCTCTTCGCCGATTTTTCAAATCGGCTCTACCAACTTCTCCCCAGGAAAGGGAGATAGTGTTATATGCAATACAAAAATTGTATCTTCAACAGGTGGTGGTCAAGGTTCCCCTCCTCCAACAAGGAAAGGGATATTACTCGACCATGTTTGTAGTCCCGAAACCGGACGGTTCGGTCAGACCCATATTAAATTTGAAATCCCTGAACCTATACTTGAAAAGGTTCAAATTCAAGATGGAATCGCTAAGAGCGGTAATTGCCAGCCTGGAAGGGGGGGATTTTATGGTGTCCCTGGACATAAAGGATGCATACCTTCATGTTCCCATATATCCACCTCATCAGGCGTACCTGAGATTTGCGGTACAGGACTGTCATTACCAATTTCAGACGTTGCCGTTTGGTCTCTCCACGGCCCCGAGAATTTTCACCAAGGTAATGGCGGAAATGATGGTGCTCCGGCGCAAGCAAGGTGTCACAATTATCCCGTCCTTGGACGATCTCCTCATAAAAGCGAGATCAAGAGAGCAGTTGCTGAACAGCGTGTCACTTTCACTGAAGGTGTTGCAGCAACACGGCTGGATTCTCAATATCCCGAAGTCGCAGTTGGTTCCTACGACTCGTCTGTCTTTCTTGGGCATGATTCTGGACACGGACCAGAAGAGGATTTATCTCCTGATAGAAAAAGCCCAGGAACTCATGACTCTTGTCAGGAACCTATTGAAACCAAAACAGGTGTCAGTGAATCACTGCACTCGAGTCCTGGGAAAGATGGTGGCATCATACGAGGCCATTCCCTTCGGCAGGTTCCATGCGAGGACTTCCCAATGGGACCTACTGGACAAATGGTCCGGGTCACGTTTACAGATTCATCGGTTGATCACCCTATCCCCCAGGGCCAGGGTATCACTCCGGTGGTGGCTGCAGAGTGCTCACCTTCTCGAGGGCCGCAGGTTCGGCATTCAGGGCTGGATCCTGGTGACCACGGACGCAAGCCTCCGAGGTTGGGGAGCAGTCGCACAGGGAAGAAATTTCCAAGGTCTTTGGTCAAATCAAGAGACTTGTCTTCACATGGCTCATGTAAACCGCCAAGGCGGCACAAGGAGCAGAATGGCGATGGCAGAAGCCACCAGAATTCTTCGCTGGGCGGAGAATCACGTAAGCTCACTGTCAGCAGTGTTCATTCCGGGAGTGGACAACTGGGAAGCAGACTTCCTCAGCAGACACGACGTACATCCGGGAGAGTGGGGACTTCATCAGGAAGTCTTCGCACAGATTACAAATCGGTGGGGACTGCCACAGATGGACATGATGGCGTCCCGCCTCAACAAAAAGCTACAGAGGTATTGCGCAAGGTCAAGAGACCCTTAGGCAGTAGCAGTAGACGCCCTAGTGACACCGTGGGTGTTCTGGTCGGTCTATGTATTTCCTCCTCTTCCTCTCATACCCAAGGTGTTGAGGATAATAGGACAAGGAGGAGTGAGAACAATCCTCATTGTTCCAGATTGGCCGCGGAGGACCTGGTATCTGGATCTGCAGAAAATGCTCACAGAAGATCCGTGGCCTCTTCCTCTAAGACAGGACCTGTTGCAGCAGGGGCCCTGTCTGTTCCAAGACTTACCGCAGCTGCGTTTGACGGCATGGCGGTTGAACGCCGGATCCTAGCAGAGAAAGGCATTCCGGTTGAGGTCATCCCTACGCTGATAAAGGCTAGGAAGGATGTAACGTCAAAACATTATCACTGTATATGGCGAAAATAGGTTTCTTGGTGTGAGGCCAGGAATGCTCCTATGGAAGAATTCCATCTGGGCCGTTTCCTTCACTTCCTACAAACTGGAGTGAATTGGGGCCTAAAATTAGGCTCTATTAAGGTCCAGATTTCGGCCTTACCCATTTTCTTTCAAAAAGAATTGGCTTCTCTTCCAGAAGTTCAGACTTTTGTAAAAGGAGTGCTGCGTGTCCAGCCTCCTTTCGTGCCTCCAGTGGCACCTTGGGACCTTAACGTGGTGTTAAGTTTTCTAAAATCAAACTGGTTTGAACCACTTAAAACGGAGTTGAAATATCTCACGTGGAAGGTGGTCATGTTATTAGCCTTGGCTTCGGCTAGGCGAGTGTCGGAATTGGCGGCTTTGTCACATAAAAGCCCATATTTGGTATTCCATGTGGATAGGGCGGAATTGCGGACCCGTCCTCAATTCCTACCAAAGGTGGTCTCATCTTTTCATATGAACCAACCTGTTGTGGTGCCTGTGGCTACGCGTGACTTGGAGGATTCCGAGTTACTTGATGTGGTCAGGGCTTTGAAAATTTACGTGGCCAGGACGGCTAGAGTCAGGAAAACTGAAGCACTGTTTGTCCTGTATGCAACCAACAAGATTGGTGCCCCTGCTTCAAAGCAGACTATTGCTCGCTGGATTTGTAACACGATTCAGCAAGCGCATTCTACGGCTGGATTGCCGTTACCGAAATCGGTCAAGGCCCATTCCACGAGGAAAGTGGGCTCTTCTTGGGCGGCTGCCCGAGGGGTCTCTGCACTACAGCTGTGTCGAGCTGCTACTTGGTCGGGTACAAACACCTTTGCAAAATTCTATAAGTTTGATACCCTGGCTGAGGAGAACCTCATGTTTGCTCAATCGGTGCTGCAGAGTCATCCGCACTCTCCCGCCCGTTTGGGAGCTTTGGTATAATCCCCATGGTCCTTACGGAGTCCCCAGCATCCTCTAGGACGTTGGAGAAAATAAGATTTTAAACCTACCTGTAAATCTTTTTCTCGTAGTCCGTAGAGGATGCTGGGCGCCCGTCCCAAGTGCGGACTACTTCTGCAAGACTTTTGTATATAGTTTTTGCATACATAAGGGTTATGTTATAGTTCATCGGTTGTGGACCGATGCTATGTTGTTGTTTCATACTGTTAACTAGATAGTTTATCACAAGTTATACGGTGTGATTGGTGTGGCTGGTATGAATCTTGCCCTTGGATTAACAAAAATCCTTTCCTCGTACTGTCTATCTCCTCTGGGCACAGTTTCTCTAACTGAGGTCTGGAGGAGGGGCATAGAGGGAGGAGCCAGAGCACACCCAGAGTCAAAGTCTTTCTTAAAGTGCCCATGTCTCCTGCGGAGCCCGTCTATCCCCATGGTCCTTACAGAGTCCCCAGCATCCTCTACGGACTACGAGAAAAAGATTTACCGGTAGGTTTAAAATCTTATTATTACCCTCTAGCATCAGGTTCAGTAAATGGATCAAAGGCTGCAAGGAAAATATATATACATGAAAATGTCTCTTGTGCATCATCATAGACTTAACCTTGAAAATATGTATTATCTGTCTTTTATTTTTTGCCTTCTGTAAAATCACAGCAAGTTTCAGCTTGTGATTTGTTGGCATGCTTCTATTGTCCGTAGGATGCTGGGATACCAGGTGGAGGGTTCTAAGGTTGAGCAACAGGACAACTTCCTGAAACGCATGTCTGGAATGATCCGTCTGTATGCTGCCATTATACAGTCACACTGGCCTTACGGAACAAAACGAGGGGTTTGTGTCTTATACGTGTGTGCGTTATAACGGTCTCTTCCGAGCAGGACAGAAGCCTTTCCTTCTTCTGAGAGGCAAAGTGAGGTGTGCTTTTCTGTAGATGTTGCTGCAGCATCTTTTGGAAGTGGCACTTCTATCATCCTGGACTATCATGGCCTGACGGACCACGTAGGTGCAGCTGGAGCAGTCAGTACAGTCTCTGTATACTGGTTTCTTGTTCGGACATTGTTGTCTGCAATAAAGAAACTAATCCTAAAATGTGTTGCTAAGATATAAGGAAGTAATCTGGAGAAGTGTTAGGATGGTTATGGTTAAATTCTTCAAAACTAAAGGATCTCTGACGTCATTACCACGTGACCCTGTGACGAGGGGGAAGAGCAAGATTGGAACATGGGACGTTAAATGTACTCTTGCGTGCTCGGTGGCTTGATCCCCTTCGTTAGCCACCAGGGTGGCAGATGTATTAAGCCTGGAGAAGTGATACAGCACTGATAAATAGAAGGCGATAACGCACCGACCAATCAGCTTTAATATGTAAATGTACTTATCGGTGCTTTATCACTTCTCCAGGCTTAATACATCTGCCCCCTGAGGTTACTAAAGGGAACAGATGGTTATGTGGATAGTGAAAGTGCTATCCCACCGACCTTGCTCCTCTCCCTGACGTCAAAGGTCCTTTAGTCCACTAGGATCTAGTATCTACTGTGTTAGGATATCTAACCTAGTTGAAGTCTTCAGTAGGTTCCCTTTCCTCTAATGAAGAGTTATCTCCAAGTTTTCTCAATTTGCTGAGTTTTTTTTTTAATGGCCAGATTATTATGTTTTGTCTGTTTTGTTTATCATTGGGCACAAAATAATTATCCAATCAAAATGGTGTCAGACCTCTGTATGTGTCTGCACGCGTGTGCGATCCCTTGTTTGTCCAACTATCTAATGTGCATTGGTATTATTATGGTTCTGATTTTAATTTCATTCTATAGGAAACCTAGTTACCAGCCCGTCAGCATAACAGTAACATCCGTGCCGGCGGCTGGGCTCGGACGAATGGAGCAACACTTGGATTGCTCCATTGGGTGCCGTCTAGTGGCCACCGGCGTGCAAAACACTTTAATTCCACCCATAGAGGTGAGGAGCAGCGTTGGCCTTCTATTAGATAGGATGTTACTCGTAGTTTTCTTGTATAGATAGAAACTTGCATTTTACGTTTTCACTCATCACACGGTTCATCCGTGTCTACAGTATTTATCTATAGCCCTAAACCATGACTGGCAAACCCCTGAGATCTGCTATGAGCACTTGACCATTTGAGTCATCTTTAAAACTAGTGAATAAAGCTGCAATTAGGACAGATCAATTTGATCACTTGTTTAATTAAATGGAAGTTGTCAACATCTGTAAAAAAAAATATATATATATATATTTTTTAGAAATTTTCTAATCTGTATGTGCGGTCACTGGTGTAGCACCCTTACTGGGCTGTATGTGTACAATGACTCGTATCTGTAATGGTCACCCATGACTACTACATTGGACATTAGAACCTGTTGTTCAGTTCCGGAACCAAGCAACAACATAGGCCAATGTGGTGACAGCCTGTATATTGTACAGCTAATGGTCACGTTTTCTTCTAGGCTCACCCTCATGGACTTCACTATGGCTGGCTTTGGATGGCACAGCTGTTGAACTTGGAGCCCCTGGCAGACGTCACGGCTACACTGCTTTTTGACTTCCTAGAAGTAGGTGGCAGTGTTAAGATAAACTACTTTTTACTTTAATACATGTTTAATATAATTGTTTTGTGCGTGGCAATTAAACTTGGTGTGGCGTGTTGGTCGGCCCTGATGCACTTTTGTAGTCGACTTCACCTCTCACATCAGTGGCACGTGGTGCTCCGCAGTTCCCACGTGGGTTATTTGCAATGGTGCCATTTGTCCAGTCACGAGACACCTTCACCACAGCAGCACGCGAACAGTTCACAAACTGCGCTGTGTCAGAAATACTGCCAACCTTTGCCTGAAAGCCAATAATCCTCAAGGGAAATAGTGTATACATTACAACCATTGGTTACCTTAGATGTCCCCGTTTGTCTTCCTAAGGTCCAAGGTGTTTACCCCAGTACAGATTGTAGAAGTCATTCTATGTAACATTTTGTGAGACTAATCACACGGCTTAGGGGGGTCATTCCGAGTTCACACGTAGCAACTTGTTGCTGCTCGTGTGATCACCTAGACGCCGCCTATGGGGGAGTGTATTTTTTGCATTGCAGGGCTGAGATCACTTGTGCAGCTCTGCTATGCTAAAAAAGTTTTGTGCAGAACAAGACCAGCCCTGCAGTTACTTACCCTGTGCGATGGAGGTCCCGGAATTGACGTCGGACAACCGCCCTCCATACGCCTGGACATGCCTGCGTTCGGACCTTCACGCCCGGAAAACGGTGAGTATCTGCCCCCGAACGCCTCCCCAATGTCAATCTTCTTGTGATCGCGCTAGCGGTTACTTACTTCTCTCTTCTGATCGTTGCGGCAACGATGCGTGTGCGCATTGCGGGCGCCGCGAATGCACAATTCCGACCCGTACGCACTACTGCGTGGGAACGAGTCGGAATGACCCCCTAGGTCAGATTGTCTGTAGTTCAGTAGGAAGTGCAGTTCTTTGCATTGTGATGGTGACTGCTTGTTACAGTAATACCCCTTTCACGCCGCACAAATAACACTGTATCGACCCGGCATATTGCCGGGTTGACACGGGTCAGCTTGCGGTGTGAAAGGGTCATAGCCGAAATCCCGGGTCGCCTGACCCGGCAATTCAATCCGGGTATAAAGCAGTGTTATACCCGGGTTGAATACCGGGTCAGTGGCTGCGTAAATGGGCTCCCGGGTCGAGGCGACTCGGGACCCGTTTACTAGATAGGGAGAGGCGGCGCGGAGATGATCTCATCTACCAGCGCCGCCGCCGTCTCTCCCCCCCCCCCCCGCACCCCCCTTGCTGCTATGGCAACCCGCCCAGCCTATTGCCGGGTCGGGAAAGCCTGCGGCAGCTGCCAATACCAGATATCCCACCTGGGAAGGACGCGTTTCCAATTCCCTGGTGGGATCCGGCATTGGCAGTGTGAAAGGGGTATAAATGTTCTGCTTCACAAAGTGAGGAAGCTTTCTCCATTTTGTTCAGTTCTGTTTATTTTTATGTTTTGTTTTTCATTTGTTTGATGGAATTTATAAACTGTCGGTGATTTTGTATAAATAGCACATATTACGCGCAAAGAGCATCTAACCAATCACAGCCAGACAGATTCTAACTTACATTTTTCTGTTGAAGTTTAAAAAATGGAAGCAATCATTAGTGCTCCTGTAATCGCGGCTTGTTCTGTATGTACAGGTGTGCGGCAATGCTTTGCTGAAACAGTACCAGGGCCAGTTCTGGAAGCTTCTCTCATTGATCAAGGAGGAATATTTACCAAGGTATGATCAACTATGCTGCAATATCAATTTATAAATGTCAAATTGTAATCACTAAGGGCAGGCGTCTTCTGGGTCACTAGGCAGAGTAAGGCTGGTGGTTTGCTAGCGTTTAAAGTGCCCAGACGCTTCTGTGGAGCTACCGTAATGTGAATGGTGAATGTCTCCGGTCGCAGCGTTGGGATCGCAATTGCAGCAAGGAGCAGGTGCCAGCGTGCATCTTTGTAAATGCAATCCTTACTGAATTAGACCCTGTGTCTGTGTTTAAGTTCAAGAATGTTCCTTTGAATTCAGGTGACATCAATTATAGAATCTCCTGGGAAGTAGGGAGGGGAGGACTGCATGGCCCAGTAAGTAACAGAGGAGAAGCGGGGTAGTGTGTTTTGTCCTTGGGCATGTTACATCAAATATAAGATCTCCTGGGAAGGCTCCATAGTAGGGAGGGGAGGACTGCATGGCCCAGTAAGTAACAGAGGAGAAGCGGGGTAGTGCGTTTTGTCCTTGGGCATGTTACATCAAATATAAGATCTCCTGGGAAGGCTCCATAGTAGGGAGGGGAGGACTGCATGGTCCAGTAAGTAACAGAGGAGGAGCGGGGTAGTGCGTTTTGTCCTTGGGCATGTTACATCAAATATAGGATCTCCTGGGAAGGCTCCATAGTAGGGAGGGGAGGACTGCATGGCCCAGTAAGTACAGAAGTCTGGTTTTGTTTATCTTTTTTCCCTAATCATTTTCTGAGCGCTCTGGAGTTCACACTATGGGCCTAATTCTCTCTGCACAAGTTATATCTGCGGGATCAGTTCGAGATCCCGCCGGACGGGATCCCGGCGGTTGGAATACTGACACCGGGATCCAGACCGGCACAATCCTGACAGGGGGGCGAGCGCAACGCAGCCCCTCGCGGGCTGCGCTCACCACACTGCGGGCACACTAATTTATTCTCCCTCTATGGGTGTCGTGGACACCCACAGAGGAAGAATATGTCGGGATTGTGCTGGTCGGTACTCCGACCGCCGGAATCCCGTCCGGCGGGATCTTGACCGCATCACATATCTGGCCCCCCTTACAGTGAACATGGTTTTGCCCATTAGCTAACAAGTTTGCTGCTGCGATCAGGTCTGAATTAGGCTTTATGTACACTATGCACTGTTTTGGTTGGCAGGACAGGAGACTTACTGGCCAGAGCTAATTCACATTGTTGCCATTGTTGTTCATGCCAAGCCGCATACCCTTCTGATAAGGTCTGTACAGCGGTTTCTTCTTAGATAGAAGAACACAATAACACTTTATCTGCTATTACTTATACCACTTTTCCACTAGCTCAAAAAACACAGGTAAATGCATGGGGGCGCGCATTTACCCGTGTTTTTTTGCTAGTGGAAAAGGGTCCCTCTGCAAAAACCCGGATCAAGTCATCCGGGAATCCTACCCGGGTAGCTTACCGGGTTGAACACTAGTTCAACCCGGTAAGCTGTGCAGTGTAAACGGAAGCCGTGTCGATGCGACATGGCTCCCGTTCAGTGTATGGAAGGGTGGCGCTGGGAGATCATGTGATCTCTCAGCGCCGCCCCTGCCGCGCCGCTAGCAGCGTCACCAACCTGGCAATATGCCGGGTTGGTGAGTGTAGTGGGAAAGAGGGCTGAGCATGGGCCGCAGCCGGGTAGCTCCCGTGTCAGGCTCCCGGCTGCGGCCCGTGCTTCTAGGTGGAAAAGGGGTAATAGAGAGATCTAATCCACTAAAAAGGATAATGCATTAAAGATATGGCTGGTGTCGAGGCACCATCTAATCAGCAATGCTATTCTATTCTAATGTACATTAACCTGAGACATCCTGTAACACTATATACAACCGTCCGGTAGCTGGCACTTTGTAAATGTTGCATTTGGGACCCAGTACAGACTTGATGCTATACGGTCTTCTAGTTTCTGTGTTACACTTCAGCTGCATCCTCATGGTTTTCTCACCTAGAATTGAGAGGATTACCACGTCCTGCCAGATGGGGTCAGTTTCTCGCCTCAAACAGTTCCTAGATGTAAGTACCATATTCCCAGGAGTGGCTGATCTGCGTTACATTTGTCTGGCTCCCAATCCAAACATGTTTTTGTTTTTTCTATCCTTCATCACAGGACACCCTACAGCGAGGGGACATCCCAGTACCCAAAGGATACCTGCAGTCTTCATTCTGGAGATCCTGACCACAGTGTCTCCAGCACTTGTCAAATGCATCAGAGTTTTTAATGTCATTACGTATTTTTTACTCTAGGAGAAGCTATGAAGTTTTTAATTAATTTTTGTTTTGTTTCCCGCAAATCATTGTCAGAGGAGTTTAAATAATTGGGTGAATAAAAAAAAAACCAACAACATTGGATTATAATCCGATTATCCATTCTGTCCGTTTTATTCGAGTTTTATCTACTAATTTGATGCCCTGGGTGTTTTTGTCTGGGCTGGTTTGGGGATGCCCTGCACCCCGGATGTGAACCCCAAAGTGTTATGGACTCGATGGGTAAGCCCATATTATTGTCCGATTTATATGCTAACAACCTCTTATTATAATGTATTCTAATTTATAGTAATGATTGCATAGTGCATCTGCACCCATTCCTTTTAGTGTGGTACGATAAATCTCAGATAGCACTACTCATTACAACCACTAGGGTGTGCAGTCAAGCCCCATTCCCCTTGTATAGTCTTATTTATGTGTAAGTAATTCATTTACAATTGAATGGCTTTGAGGGTATGGCCTGCGGATGGAATATGTCATTGTGGGTGTGGCATATCATTGGGGTGTCGCGTGTCCAGAATCTCTGAATCTGACTGGGCATTGCTAGCTCTTGTGAATGTATAGAAACTTTTTTTTTTTTTTTTTTTTACATGTTCAATTTTGTATTTTTTTTTATTTTTTTTACATTGATTTTTATAGTTAAGTTTCATCAACTTTACACTTGACAACTTTTAATTTCAACCATGCAAGTCCCTTAACTTTTGACCTATTACGCCCCATGGTTTTATTGTGGGTATTATGGTCAGGGCTGCGGTGCAGGGTAATAATAGTCCTCTGTTTTGAATTTCAGACCCTTGACTATAACACAGTGATGTCTTTGGACATGGTTACATGTCCCTGGCAGGCCCAGGCAAATTATGGTGGCACGCTTTATGAGTAATTGTAGAATATCAGTCCGCAAAGCCACTTGATCCGGCCAGGCTCACCTAACGCAGGGAGAAGCCGGGCACTCACTGAGATTTTGTTACCAGCGGGCGCCCGGCTCCTTCCCGTCAGCTGCAGCCGGAGGCAGAAGCTCACTCCTGAGCTCCGGCTTCCGGCTCGAGCAGGTTGCGGCACTATGGGAGAGACGTCATGACGTCTCTCCCATAGTTCCGAGGAGTGGGCGGCCAGGTGGAGGGCAGCGGTCCAGAAGCAGGAGTGGGGCTGGTGAGTATTGGTTTGTTTTTCTTCCTTTTAATGTGTGTGCAAGTGGCTCTACCAGAGGGGGCATAACTACAGGGGCCTTATCTAATGGAGCAGGATTTTATAAATATCCAAATGGCCCTTGGTAGAAAAAAGGTTCCCTACCCCTGCTCTAAATAGATTCCTTGTTGCATTCTGTGGGAGATGTCAAATCTTCTGAAGAGAAGGCTTCATAAAATCTGGGCCATAGACTACTAAACATCTAAAAGCAAATACTACGTTGGTTACAGCAGATAAATTATCTTTGGAGGTGACTCCAACTAAGGACGAAGCGGCCGTCAAGTGCCATCGAAACAGAGACACTTTGCCAGTTTTACCTCACATACCATAGAGATGCACAAGAAGATTGGCAATGTTGGCTATAGTCTACCATAATGTGCCTCATGGGACGAGGCAGGAGGTTACTGAGGAGTCAGTGGGTGATAGGGAATGGCAGAGGTTGACTGGGGGTGGAGATTTATGGATGGTAGCTGCAGCTAGAGTCAGTCACAGGTTTACTTACTGCTTGGGCCCGCAGCATAGCGGCTTGGATGGCTCAGTTAGGAAGATGGGCTGGCACTTGCCACTGAGCAGTAGGGCAGCGTGCTAATGAGTCACTTTGCCTCCTTTTGTAAAGTCGCTGTTGTCAGGCCCTTTAGTAAGGGGTGGACCCTGGAGCAATGCACCGGCTGCACTGACGTTTGTTCTGGCACGGTGCCTTACAATGCTGGGGCTTTGAGCTTGCAATCTAGGTGGAGCATATATGTCCTCACTATGGTCTATTGAGGAAGCAGTGAAAAGAGTGAAGTGGCCCATGGCAACCAATCAGCTGTTACGTACAATTTTATTTCTCTGACGTCCTAAGTGGATGCTGGGACTCCGTAAGGACCATGGGGAATAGCGGCTCCGCAGGAGACTGGGCACAACTAAAGAAAGCTTTAGGACTACCTGGTGTGCACTGGCTCCTTCCACTATGACCCTCCTCCAGACCCCAGTTAGAATCTTGTGCCCGGCTGAGCTGGATGCACACTAGGGGCTCTCCTGAGCTCCTAGAAAAGAAAGTATACTTTTAGGTTTTTTATTTTCAGTGAGACCTGCTGGCAACAGACTCACTGCTACGAGGGACTAAGGGGAGAAGAAGCGAACCTACCTGCTTGCAGCTAGCTTGGGCTTCTTAGGCTACTGGACACCATTAGCTCCAGAGGGATCGAACACAGGGCCCGACCTCGATCGTCCGGTCCCGGAGCCGCGCCGCCGTCCCCCTTACAGAGCCAGAAGCAAGAAGATGGTCCTGAAAATCGGCAGCAGAAGACTTCGGTCTTCAACAAGGTAGCGCACAGCACTGCAGCTGTGCGCCATTGCTCCTCATGCACACCTCACACTCCGGTCACTGATGGGTGCAGGGCGCTGGGGGGGGGCGCCCTGAGCAGCAATATTAACACCTTGGCTGGCAAAAAAATCACAATATATAGTCCTAGAGGCTATATATGTGAAAAATACCCCTGCCAGAGATCCATAAAAAAGCGGGAGAAAGTCAGCCGAAAAAGGGGCGGGGCTATCTCCCTCAGCACACTGGCGCCATTTTCTCTTCACAGTGCAGCTGGAAGACAGCTCCCCAGGCTCTCCCCTGTAGTTTTCAGGCTCAAAGGGTTAAAAAGAGAGGGGGGGCACTAAATTTAGGCGCAAAATTGTGTATTATAGCAGCTATAAGGGAAAAATCACTGTGGGTAGTGTGAATCCCTGTATTATACAGCGCTTTGGTGTGTGCTGGCATACTCTCTCTCTGTCTCCCCAAAGGACTTTGTGGGGTCCTGTCCTCAGTCAGAGCATTCCCTGTGTGTGTGCGGTGTGTCTGTACGGCTGTGTCGACATGTTTGATGAGGAAGGTTACGTGGAAGGCGGAGCAGATGCCGATAAATGTGATGTCGCCCCCTGTGGGGCTGACACCAGAGTGGATGGATAGGTGGAAGGTATTAACCGACAGTGTCAACTCCTTACATAAAAGGCTGGATAAAGTAACAGCTGTGGAACAGCCGGCTTCTCAGCCCGCGCCTGCCCAGGCGTCTCAAAGGCCATCAGGGGCTCAAAAAACGCCGCTACCTCAGATGGCAGACACAGATGTCGACACGGAGTCTGACTCCAGTGTCGACGAGGTTGAGACATATACACAATCCACTAGGAACATCCGTTGCATGATCTCGGCAATGAAAAATGTGTTACACATTTCTGACATTAACCCAAGTACCACAAAAAAGGGGTTTTATGTTTGGGGAGAAAAAGCAGCCAGTGTTTTGTTCCCCCATCAGATGAGTGAATGAAGTGTGTGAAGAAGCGTGGGTTCCCCCGATAAGAAACTGGTAATTTCTAAAAAGTTACTGATGGCGTACCCTTTCCCGCCAGAGGATAGGTCACGTTGGGAGATATCCCCTAGGGTGGATAAGGCGCTCACACGTTTGTCAAAAAAGGTGGCACTGCCGTCTTAGTATACGGCCACTTTGAAGGAGCCTGCTGATTAAAAGCAGGAGGCTATCCTGAAGTCTGTATATACACACTCAGGTACTATACTGAGACCTGCAATTGCCTCAGCATGGATAGTGCTGCTGCAGCGTGGTCTGTTACCCTGTCAGGACAGGGATACTATTTTGCTAACCATAGAGCATATTAAAGACGTAGTCTTATATATGAGGGATGCACAGAGGGATATTTGCCGGCTGGCATCCAGAATTAATGCAATGTCCATTCTGCCAGGAGGGTATTAGGGACCCGGCAGTGGACAGGTGATGCTGACTTTAAAAGGCACATCTGCCTTATAAGGGTGAGGAATTGTTGGGGATGGTCTCTGGGACCTCGTATCCACAGCAACAGCTGGGAAGAAATTTTTTTACCTCAGGTTTCCTCACGGCCTAAGAAAGCACTGTATTATCAGGTACAGTCCTTTCGGCTTCAGAAAAGCAAGCGGGTCAAAGGCGCTTCCTTTCTGCACAGAGTCAAGGGAAGAGGGAAAAAAGCTGCACCAGACAGCCAGTTCCCAGGATCAAAAATCTTTCCCCGCTTCCTCTGAGTCCACCGCATGACGCTGGGGCTCCACAGGTGGAGCCAGGTGCGGTGGGGGCGCGTTTCGGGAACTTCAGCGACCAGTGGGCTCGCTCACAGGTGGATCCCTGGGTTCTGCAAATAGTATCACAGGGATACAAGCTGGAGTTCGAGGCGACTCCCCCTCGCCGTTACCTCAAATCAGCCTTGCCTGCTGCCCTCGGAGAAAGGGGAGGTAGTACTGGCGGCAATTCACAAGCTGTACTTCCAGCTGGTGATAATCAAGGTACCCCTCCTTCAACTATTCCACAATGTTTGTGGTACTGAAACCAGACGGTTCGGTGAGACCCATTCTAAAATTGAAATCCTTGAACACTTATATACGAAGGTTCAAGTTCAAAATGGAATCGCTCAGGGCGGTTATTGCAAGCCTGGACGAAGGGGATTACATGGTATCACTGGACATCAAAGATGCTTACCTGCATGTCCCCATTTACCCTCCTCACCAGGAGTACCTCAGAATTGTGGTACAGGACTGTCATTACCAATTCCAGAAGTTGCCGTTGGTCTGTCCCCGGCACCGAGGGTATTTACCAAGGTAATGGCCGAAATGATGATACTCCTTCAAAAAAAGGGAGTTATAATTATCCCAACTTGGACGATCTCCTTATAAAGGCGGGGTCCAGGGAGCAGTTGTTGGTCGGAGTAGCACTATCTCGGGAAGTGCTACAACAGCTCGGCTGGATTCTGAACATTCCAAAGTCGCAGCTGGTTCCTACGACGCGTCTACTGTTCCTGGGTAGGGTTCTGGACACAGAACAGGAAAAAGTGTTTCTCCCGGAGGAGAAGGCCAAGGAGTTGTCATCTCTAGTCAGAGACCTCCTAAAACAAATACAGGTGTCGGTGCATCAATGCACGCGAGTCCTGGGAAAGATGGTAGCTTCTTACGAAGAAATTCCATTCGGCAGGTTCCATGCAAGGATCTTCCAGTGGGATCTGTTGGACAAGTGGTCCGGGTCGCATCTTCAGATGCATCGGCTGAAAACCCTGTCTCTAAGGGCCAGGGTGTCGCTGTTGTGGTGGCTGCAGAGGGCTCATCTTCTAGAGGGCCGCAGATTCGGCATACAGGACTGGGTCCTGGTGGCCACGGATGCCAGCCTTCGAGGCTGGGGGGCAGTCACACAGGGAAGAAACTTCCAAGGACTATGGTCGAGTCAGGAGACTTCCCTACACATAAATATTCTGGAACTAAGGGCCATTTACAATGCCCTAAGTTAGGCTAGACCCCTGCTTCAACACCAGCCGGTGCTGATCCAGTCAGACAATATCACGGCGGTCGCCCATGTATACCAACAGGGCGGCACAAGAAGCAGGATGGCGATGGCAGAAGCCACAAGGATTTTCCGATGGGCGGAAAATCATGTGTTGGCACTGTCAGCAGTGTTCATTTCCGGAGTGGACAACTGGGAAGCAGACTTTCTCAGCTGGCACAACTTCCACCCGGGAGAGTGGGGATTTCATCCAGAAGTCTTCCAAATGATTGTACACCATTGGGAAAGGCCACAGGTGGACATGATGGCGTCCCGCCTCAACAAAAAGCTAAAAAGATATTGCACCAGGTCAAGGGACCCTCAGGCGATAGCTGTGGACGCTCTGGTGACACCGTGGGTGTACCAGTCGGTTTATGTGTTTCTTCCTCTCATACCCAAGGTACTGAGGATAATAAGAAAAAGAGGAGTAAGAACTATACTCATTGTTCCGGATTGGCCAAGAAGAGCTTGGTACCCGGAACTTCAAGAACTGATCTCAGAGGACCCATGGCCTCTGACGCTCAGACAGGACCTGCTGCAGCAGGGGCCCTGTCTGTTCCAAGACTTACCGCGGCTGCGTTTGACGGCATGGCGGTTGAACGCCGGATCCTGAAGGAAAAGGGCATTCTGGAGGAAGTCATCCCTACGCTGATTAAAGCTAGGAAAGAAGTGACCGCAAACCATTATCACCGCATATGGCGAAAATATGCGTGGTGTGAGGCCAGGAAGGCCCCAACGGAGGAATTTCAGCTGGGCCGTTTTCTTCACTTCCTACAGTCAGGGGTGACTATGGGCCTAAAATTGGGTTCCATTAAGGTCCAGATTTCGGCTCTGTCGATTTTCTTCCAGAAAGAACTGGCTTCACTGCCTGAAGTTCAGACATTTGTTAAGGGAGTGCTGCATATTCAGCCCCCTTTTGTGCCTCCAGTGGCACCTTGGGATCTCAACGTGGTGTTGGATTTCCTAAAGTCGCATTGGTTTGAGCCACTTAAAACCGTGGATTTGAAATATCTCACGTGGAAAGTGGTCATGCTGTTGGCCTTGGCTTCGGCCAGGCGTGTGTCAGAATTGGCGGCTTTGTCATGTAAAAGCCCTTATCTGATTTTCCATATGGATAGGGCAGAATTGAAGACTCGTCCCCAGTTTCTCCCTACGGTGGTATCAGCTTTTCATTTGAACCAACCTATTGTAGTGCCTGCGGCTACTAAAGACTTGGAGGATTCCCAGTTGTTGGACGTAGTCAGGGCTCTGAAAATTTATGTTTCCAGGACAGCTAGTGTCAGGAAAACTGACTCGCTATTTATCCTGTATGCACCCAACAAGCTGGGTGCTCCTGCTTCAAAGCAGACTATTGCTCGCTGGATCTGTAGTACAATTCAGCTTGCACATTCTGCGGCTGGACTGCCGCATCCTAGATCAGTGAAAGCCCATTCCACGAGGAAGGTGGGCTCTTCTTGGGTGGCTGCCCGAGGGGTCTCTGCTTTACAACTCTGCCGAGCAGCTACTTGGTCGGGGTCAAACACATTTGCAAAATTCTACAAGTTTGATACCCTGGCTGAGGAGGACCTAGAGTTTGCTCATTCGGTGCTGCAGAGTCATCCGCACTCTCCCGCCCGTTTGGGAGCTTTGGTATAATCCCCATGGTCCTTACGGAGTCCCAGCATCCACTTAGGACGTCAGAGAAAATAAGATTTTACTCACCGGTAAATCTATTTCTCGTAGTCCGTAGTGGATGCTGGGCGCCCATCCCAAGTGCGGATTGTCTGCAATACTTGTATATAGTTATTGTTTAACTAAAGGGTTATTGTTGAGCCATCTGTTGAGAGGCTCAGTTATATTTCATACTGTTAACTGGGTATAGTATCACGAGTTATACGGTGTGATTGGTGTGGCTGGTGTGAGTCTTACCCGGGATTCAAAATCCTTCCTTATTGTGTCAGCTCTTCCGGGCACAGTATCCTAACTGAGGTCTGGAGGAGGGTCATAGTGGGAGGAGCCAGTGCACACCAGGTAGTCCTAAAGCTTTCTTTAGTTGTGCCCAGTCTCCTGCGGGCACTGTATATATGCATGGGCCCCCGCCATATTTTTTACACAGAAACGCGGGACAGAAGCCGGCTGCTGAGGGGGCGGGGCTTCTTCCTCAGCACTTACCAGCGCCATTTTCTCTCCACAGCTCCGCTGAGAGGAAGCTCCCCAGGCTCTCCCCTGCAGAAACACGGTAGAAGAGCGTAAAAAGAGAGGGGGGGGGGCACATAAATTTGGCGCAAAAACAATATATACAGCAGCTACTGGGTTAACACTAAGTTACTGTGTGACTCCTGGGACATATAGCGCTGGGGTGTGTGCTGGCATACTCTCTCTCTGTCTCTCCAAAGGGCCTTGTGGGGGAACTGTCTTCAAAAAGAGCTTCCCCTGTGTGTGTGGTGCGTCGGTACGCTTGTGTCGGCATGTTTGACGAGGAAGGCTATGTGGAAACAGAGCGGGAGCAAATGAATGTGGGGTCGCCGCCGACACCCGATTGGATGGATATGTGGAAGGTTTTAAATGATAATGTTACTTCCTTGCATAAAATATTGGATAAAGCTGAAGCCTTGGGACAGCCGGGGTCTCAGCCCATGCCTGATCCTATGTCGCAGAGGCCGTCAGGGTCTCAGAAGCGCCAACTATCCCAAATTGTTGACACAGATTCTGACTCCAGTGTCGATGGCGATGATGCAAAGTTACAGCCTAAAATGGCTAAAGCCATCCGTTACATGATTATAGCAATGAAGGATGTGTTGCACATCACAGAGGAAACCCCAGTCCCTGACAAGAGGGTTTATATGTATGGGGAAAAAAGGCAAGAGGTGACCTTTCCCCCGTCACATGAGTTAAATGAGTTATGTGAAAAGGCTTGGGATTCTCCAGATAGAAAACTGCAGATTTCCAAACGGATGCTTATGGCGTATCCTTTCCCGCCAACGGACAGGTTACGCTGGGAATCCTCCCCTAGGGTAGACAAAGCTTTAACCTGCTTATCCAAGAGGGTAGCCCTGCCGTCACAGGATACGGCCACCCTAAAAGATGCTGCGGATAGAAAGCAGGAGGGTATCCTGAAGTCCATTTATACACATTCAGGTACCCTACTAAGGCCGGCAATTGCGTCGGCCTGGATGTGTAGTGCTGTAGCAGCATGGACAGATACCTTATCTGAGGAACTTGATACCTTGGACAAGGATACTATAGTACTGACCCTGGGGCATATAAAAGACGCTGTCCTATATATGAGAGATGCCCAAAGAGACATTAGCCTACTGGGCTCTAGAATAAATGCAATGTCGATTTCTGCCAGAAGGGTCCTGTGGACTCTGCAATGGACAGGCGATGCCAACTCAAAAAGGCACATGGAGGTTTTACCTTACAAGAGTGAGGAATTGTTTGGGGACGGTCTCTCTGACCTGGTCTCCACAGCTACGGTTGGAAAGTCAAATTTTTTGCCATATATTCCCTCACAACCTAAGAAAGCACCATATTACCAAATGCAGTCCTTTCGATCACAAAGAGGCAAGAAAGTACGAGGTGCGTCCTTTCTTGCCAGAGGCAGGGGTAGAGAAAAAAAGTTGCATAATACAGCTAGTTCCCAGGAACAGAAGTCCTCCCCGGCCTCCACTAAATCCACCGCATGACGCTGGGGCTCCACAGGCGGAGCTAGGCCTGGTGGGGGCGCGTCTCCGAAATTTCAGCCACAAGTGGGTTCACTCCCAGGTGGATCCCTGGGCTATAGAGATTGTGTCTCAGGGATACAAGCTGGAATTCGAAGAGATGCGCCCTCACCGTTACCTCAAATCGGCCCTGCCAGCTTCCCCCTTAGAGAGGGAAATAGTGTTAGCGGCAATTCGCAAATTGTTTCTTCAGCAGGTGGTGGTAAAGGTTCCCCTACTTCAACAGGGAAGGGGTTACTATTCGACCATGTTTGTGGTACCGAAACCGGACGGTTCGATCAGACCCATATTGAATTTAAAATCCCTGAACATATACCTGAAAAGGTTCAAGTTCAAGATGGAATCGCTCAGAGCGGTCATCGCAAGCCTGGAGGAGGGGGATTTTATGGTGTCTCTGGACAACCCTCTGAGGAAACGACCAGCGTTGTCGGTCGAGAAACGCGTCAGGGCTCAAAGGATCCAGGCACTCGTCAGTCCTACGAGTTTATTTATTCTATACCCTCAATCTCTGCCGGAATTGATTGACCAGCTCCGTAGCCACCTGCATTGGTCCCGCTTGCCATACGGGGACCGTGGCTTTCATTTGATTCATTCGGAATCTACAGTGCTCAAATCATCTGGAGCACCAGCGATCCGTTTTGGAGGCGGCAGTGAAAGAGATATCCTGCCATACTGGTCCGGCAGGAGAACGGGAGGTCGAGCCGCTAGAAAGAGCGGCGCCCGGTTCATGGTCAGTACCGCTGGGACATCTGTGGAAGCGGTAAGCAATTCAGCTCCGGATACTAGTCACAGTGAGAGAGTGACAGACGGAGCTCATGCACTTTACTTCACTTAATTCCAGTATGATACCTTTACCAAACCGGTTTATCCAATAGCAAGAATACCACTACTATATAGAATAAAGGAAAACATTCATTTTGGAACTGTTTCTAAAGTGCTATATTTTAAAAAAAAATTGCATATCAAATTATCAGCCACTATTAATCACACCAGACTGATGGATCATTGGTTCTAATAAAGAACGTATACCGATTATTGCATCATCTACTAGTGCACTAGTACTGTGGGACTATTATATATCATATGCCGAGTGTGGATTCTTTGTTGAATTGAATATATTATTAGCTCTAACTAATGTCACTTTTTAACTGATTGTGATTTAACATATTTTATGAATAAATTTGTTCAAATGTATATGTAGTCTGCTTGCGCGCTCTCTTTTTCTTTTTTCTGGACATAAAGGATGCTTACCTTCATGTCCCCATTTCTCTATCGTCCTAGTGGATGCTGGGGTTCCTGAAAGGACCATGGGGAATAGCGGCTCCGCAGGAGACAGGGCACAAAAAGTAAAGCTTTTTCCGATCAGGTGGTGTGCACTGGCTCCTCCCCCTATGACCCTCCTCCAGACTCCAGTTAGATTTTTGTGCCCGGCCGAGAAGGGTGCAATCTAGGTGGCTCTCCTAAAGAGCTGCTTAGAAAAAGTTTAGCTAGGTTTTTTATTTTACAGTGATTCCTGCTGGCAACAGGATCACTGCAGCGAGGGACTGAGGGGAGAAGGAGTCAACTCACCTGCGTGCAGGATGGATTGGCTTCTTGGCTACTGGACATCAAGCTCCAGAGGGACGATCACAGGTACAGCCTGGATGGTCACCGGAGCCACGCCGCCGGCCCCCTTGCAGATGCTGAAGTCAGAAGAGGTCCAGAATCGGCGGCTGAAGACTCCTGCAGTCTTCAAAAGGTAGCGCACAGCACTGCAGCTGTGCGCCATTTTCCTCTCAGCACACTTCACACGGCAGTCACTGAGGGTGCAGGGCGCTGGGAGGGGGGCGCCCTGGGAGGCAAAATGATTACCTATAAAGGCTAAAAATACCTCACATATAGCCCTAGAGGCTATATGGAGATATTTAACCCCTGCCTAATTTTTCTAAATAGCGGGAGACGAGCCCGCCAGAAAAGGGGCGGGGCCTATCTCCTCAGCACACGGCGCCATTTCCTCTCACAGCTCCGCTGGTCAGGACGGCTCCCAAGTCTCTCCCCTGCACTGCACTACAGAAACAGGGTAAAACAGAGAGGGGGGGGCACATTTATGGCGATATTTTGATATAACAAAGCAGCTATAAGGGAGCACTTATTATAAGGCTATCCCTGATATATATATAGCGCTTTTGGTGTGTGCTGGCAAACTCTCCCTCTGTCTCCCCAAAGGGCTAGTGGGTCCTGTCTTCGTTAGGAGCATTCCCTGTGTGTCTGCTGTGTGTCGGTACGTGTGTGTCGACATGTATGAGGACGATATTGGTGTGGAGGCGGAGCAATTGCCAAATATGAGGATGTCACCCCCTAGGGAGTCGACACCGGAATGGATGCCTTTATTTATGGAACTACGGGATAGTGTCAACACGCTAAAGCAGTCGTTTGACGACATGAGGCGGCCGGACAATCAATTAGTGCCTGTCCAGGCGACTCAAACACCGTCAGGGGCTGTGAAACGCCCTTTGCCTCAGTCGGTCGACACAGACCCAGACACAGGCGATGACTCCAGTGGTGACGGTGACGAATCAACCGTATTTTCCAGTAGGGCCACACGTTATATGATTTTGGCAATGAAGGAGGCGTTACATTTAGCTGATACTACAGGTACCACTAAACAGGGTATTATGTGGGGTATGAAAAAACTACCTATAGTTTTTCCTGAATCAGAAGAATTAAATGACGTGTGTAATGAAGCGTGGGTTGCCCCTGATAAAAAGCTGATAATTTCAAAGAAATTATTGGCATTATACCCTTTCCCGCCAGAGGTTAGGGAGCGCTGGGAAACACCTCCTAGGGTGGACAAGGCGCTAACACGCTTATCTAAACAAGTGGCGTTACCCTCTCCTGAGACGGCCGCACTTAAAGATCCATCAGATAGGAGGATGGAAAATATCCAAAAAAGTATATACACACATGCAGGTGTTATACTACGACCAGCTGTAGCGACTGCCTGGATGGGCAGTGCTGGGGTAGTTTGGTCAGAGTCCCTGATTGAAAATATTGATACCCTGGACAGGGACAATATTTTACTGTCGTTAGAACAAATAAAGGATGCATTTCTTTATATGCGTGATGCACAGAGGGATATCTGCACACTGGCATCACGGGTAAGTGCTATGTCCATTTCGGCCAGAAGAGCTTTATGGACGCGACAGTGGACAGGCGATGCGGATTCAAAACGGCATATGGAAGTTTTGCCGTATAAAGGGGAGGAGTTATTTGGAGTCGGTCTATCAGATTTGGTGGCCACGGCTACAGCCGGGAAATCCACCTTTCTACCTCAAGTCACTCCCCAACAGAAAAAGGCACCGACTTTTCAACCGCAGCCCTTTCGTTCCTTTAAAAATAAGAGAGCAAAGGGCTATTCATATCTGCCACGAGGCAAAGGTCGAGGGAAGAGACAGCAACACGCAGCTCCTTCCCAGGAACAGAAGCCCTCCCCGGCTTCTACAAAAGCCTCAGCATGACGCTGGGGCTTCTCAAGCGGACTCGGGGACGGTGGGCGGTCGTCTCAAAAATTACAGCGCGCAGTGGGCTCACTCGCAGGTAGATCCCTGGATCCTGCAGATAATATCTCAAGGGTACAGGTTGGAATTAGAGACGGATCCACCTCGCCGTTTCCTGAAGTCTGCTTTACCAACGTCCCCCTCCGAAAGGGAGACGGTTTTGGAAGCCATTCACAAGCTGTACTCTCAGCAGGTGATAGTCAAGGTACCTCTTCTACAACAAGGGAAGGGGTATTATTCCACTCTTTTTGTGGTACCGAAGCCGGATGGCTCGGTAAGGCCTATTCTAAATCTGAAGTCCTTGAACCTGTACATAAAGAAGTTCAAGTTCAAAATGGAGTCACTCAGAGCAGTGATAGCGAACCTGGAAGAGGGGGACTTTATGGTATCCTTGGACATCAAGGATGCGTATCTCCACGTTCCAATTTACCCCTCACACCAGGGGTACCTCAGGTTCGTTGTACAAAACTGTCACTATCAGTTTCAGACGCTGCCGTTCGGATTGTCCACGGCACCTCGGATCTTTACAAAGGTAATGGCCGAGATGATGATTCTTCTTCGAAGAAAAGGCGTATTAATTATCCCATACTTGGACGATCTCCTAATAAGGGCGAGGTCCAGAGAACAGCTAGAGATGGGATTAGCACTGTCTCAAGAAGTGCTAAAACAGCACGGGTGGATTCTGAATATTCCAAAATCCCAGTTAATGCCGACAACTCGTCTGCTGTTCCTAGGGATGATTCTGGACACGGTTCAGAAAAAGGTTTTTCTCCCGGAGGAAAAAGCCAAGGAGTTATCCGAGCTTGTCAGGAACCTCCTAAAACCAGGAAAGGTGTCTGTACATCAATGCACAAGAGTCCTGGGAAAAATGGTGGCTTCTTACGAAGCAATTCCATTCGGCAGATTCCACGCAAGAATTTTCCAAAGGGATCTGTTGGACAAATGGTCAGGGTCGCATCTTCAGATGCACCTACGGATAACCCTGTCTCCAAGGACAAGGGTGTCTCTTCTGTGGTGGTTGCAGAGTCCTCATCTATTGGAGGGCCGCAGATTCGGCATACAGGATTGGATCCTGGTGACCACGGACGCCAGCCTGAGAGGCTGGGGAGCAGTCACACAAGGAAGAAACTTCCAGGGAGTATGGACAAGCCTGGAAACGTCTCTTCACATAAACATTCTGGAACTAAGAGCAATATACAATGCTCTAAGCCAGGCAGAACCTCTGCTTCAGGGAAAACCGGTGTTGATCCAGTCGGACAACATCACGGCAGTCGCCCATGTGAACAGACAGGGCGGCACAAGAAGCAGGAGTGCAATGGCAGAAGCTGCAAGGATTCTTCGCTGGGCAGAGAATCATGTGATAGCACTGTCAGCAGTGTTCATCCCGGGAGTGGACAACTGGGAAGCAGACTTCCTCAGCAGACACGATCTTCACCCGGGAGAGTGGGGACTTCATCCAGAAGTCTTCCACATGCTGGTAACCCGTTGGGAAAGACCAATGGTGGACATGATGGCGTCTCGCCTCAACAAAAAACTGGACAGGTATTGCGCCAGGTCAAGAGATCCGCAGGCAATAGCTGTGGACGCGCTGGTAACGCCTTGGGTGTACCAGTCGGTGTATGTGTTTCCTCCTCTGCCTCTCATACCAAAAGTATTGAGAATTATACGGCAAAGAGGCGTAAGAACGATACTAGTGGTTCCGGATTGGCCAAGAAGGACTTGGTACCCGGAACTTCAAGAGATGATCACGGAAGATCCGTGGCCTCTACCTCTAAGGAGGGACTTGCTTCAGCAGGGTCCCTGTCTGTTTCAAGACTTACCGCGGCTGCGTTTGACGGCATGGCGGTTGAACGCCGGATCCTAATGGAAAAAGGCATGCCGGAAGAAGTCATTCCTACTTTGATTAAAGCAAGGAAAGAAGTAACCGTGCAACATTATCACCGAATTTGGCGAAAATATGTTGCGTGGTGCGAAGATCGGAGTGCTCCGACGGAGGAATTTCAACTGGGTCGATTCCTACATTTCCTGCAATCAGGATTGTCTATGGGTCTCAAATTGGGATCTATTAAGGTTCAAATTTCGGCCCTGTCGATTTTCTTTCAAAAAGAATTGGCTTCAGTCCCTGAAGTCCAGACCTTTGTTAAGGGAGTGCTGCATATACAGCCCCCTGTGGTGCCTCCAGTGGCACCGTGGGATCTCAATGTAGTTTTGGATTTTCTAAAATCTCATTGGTTTGAACCACTAAATAAGGTGGATTTGAAATATCTCACTTGGAAAGTGACCATGCTTCTAGCCCTGGCTTCTGCCAGGAGAGTGTCAGAATTGGCAGCTTTATCTTACAAAAGCCCATATCTGATTTTCCATTCGGACAGGGCAGAACTGCGGACTCGTCCGCATTTTCTCCCTAAGGTGGTGTCAGCATTTCATCTGAACCAGCCTATTGTAGTGCCTGCGGCTACAAGTGACTTGGAGGACTCCAAGTTACTGGACGTTGTCAGAGCATTAAAAATATATATTGCAAGAACAGCTGGAGTCAGAAAATCTGACTCGTTGTTTATATTGTATGCACCCAACAAGATGGGTGCTCCTGCGTCTAAGCAGACGATTGCTCGTTGGATCTGTAGCACAATCCAACTGGCACATTCTGTGGCAGGCCTGCCACAGCCTAAATCTGTAAAGGCCCACTCCACAAGGAAGGTGGGCTCATCTTGGGCGGCTGCCCGAGGGGTCTCGGCATTACAACTTTGCCGAGCAGCTACGTGGTCAGGGGAGAACACGTTTGTAAAATTTTACAAATTTGATACTCTGGCTAAGGAGGACCTGGAGTTCTCTCATTCGGTGCTGCAGAGTCATCCGCACTCTCCCGCCCGTTTGGGAGCTTTGGTATAATCCCCATGGTCCTTTCAGGAACCCCAGCATCCACTAGGACGATAGAGAAAATAAGATTTTACTTACCGATAAATCTATTTCTCGGAGTCCGTAGTGGATGCTGGGCGCCCATCCCAAGTGCGGATTATCTGCATAAATTGTACATAGTTATTGTTAACTAATTCGGGTTATTGTTGTAGGAAGCCATCTTTCAGAGGCTCCGCTGTTATCATACTGTTAACTGGGTTTAGATCACAAGTTGTACGGTGTGATTGGTGTGGCTGGTATGAGTCTTACCCGGGATTCAAAATCCTCCCTTATTGTGTACGCTCGTCCGGGCACAGTACCTAACTGGAGTCTGGAGGAGGGTCATAGGGGGAGGAGCCAGTGCACACCACCTGATCGGAAAAAGCTTTACTTTTTGTGCCCTGTCTCCTGCGGAGCCGCTATTCCCCATGGTCCTTTCAGGAACCCCAGCATCCACTACGGACTCCGAGAAATAGATTTATCGGTAAGTAAAATCTTATTTTATCCACCTCATCAGGAGTACCTCAGATTTGTGGTACAGGATTGTCATTACCAATTCCAGACGTTGCCGTTTGGTCTCTCCACGGCACCGAGAATATTTACCAAGGTAATGGCGGAAATGATGGTGCTCCTGCGACGGCAAGGAGTCACAATTATCCCATACTTGGACGATCTCCTCATAAAGGCGAGGTCCAGAGAGCAGTTGCTGATCAGCGTAGCACGCTCTCGGGAAGTGTTACAACAGCACGGCTGGATTCTAAATATTCCAAAGTCGCAGTTGATTCCTACGACTTGTCTGCCCTTCCTGGGCATGATTCTGGACACAGGCCAGAAGAGGGTTTATCTCCCGATGGAGAAAGCTCAGGAGCTCATGACATTGGTCAGAGACCTATTAAAACCAAAACAGGTGTCTGTGCATCACTGCACGCGAGTCCTGGGAAAGATGGTGGCCTCATACGAGGCCATTCCCTTCGGCAGGTTCCATGCGAGGACCTTTCAGTGGGATCTGTTGGACTAGTGGTCCGGATCACATCTACTGATGCATCGGCTGATCACCCTGTCCCCAGGGCCAGGGTGTCTCTCCTGTGGTGGCTGCAGAGTGCTCACCTTCTCGAGGGCCGCAGATTCGGCATTCAGGACTGGGTCCTGGTGACCACGGGCGCAAGCCTCCGAGGGTGGGGAGCAGTCACACAGGGAAGAAATTTCCAAGGTCTGTGGTCAAGTCAGGAGACTTGTCTTCACATCAACATCCTGGAACTAAGGGCAATATACAACGTCCTACGAAAAGCGGAGACCCTGCTTCGCGACCGACCGGTGCTGATTCAGTCAGACATTTTCACCGCAGTGGCTCATGTAAACCGCCAAGGTGGCACAAGGAGCAGGGTGGCGATGGCGGAAGCCACCAGAATTCTTCGCTGGGCGGAGAATCACGTAAGCGCACTGTCAGCAGTGTTCATTCCGGGAGTGGACAACTGGGAAGCAGACTTCCTCAGCAGGCACGACCTCCACCCGGGAGAGTGGGGACTTCATCAAGAAGTCTTCACGCAGATTGCAAGTCGGTGGGAACTGCCACAAGTAGACATGATGGCATCCCGCCTCAACAAAAAGCTAGAGATATTGCGCCAGGTCAAGAGACCCTTAGGCGATAGCTGTAGACGCTCTAGTGACACCGTGGGTGTTCCAGTCGGTCTATGTATTTCCTCCTCTTCCTCTCATACCCAAGGTGCTGAGAATCCTAAGAAGAAGAAGAGGAGTGAGAACAATACTCATTGTTCCGGATTGGCCAAGAAGGACTTGGTATCCAGAGTTGCAAGAACTGCTCACAGAGGACCCATGGCCTCTGCCTCTAAGACAGGACTTGTTGCAACAGGGGCCCTGTCTGTTCCAAGACTTACGGCGGCTGCGTTTGACGGCATGGCGGTTGAACGCCGGATCCTAGCAGAAAAAGGCATTCCGGATGAGGTCATTCCTACGCTGATAAAGGCTAGGAAGGACGTGACGGCTAAATATTATCACCGTATATGGCGAAAATATGTTGCTTGGTGTGAGGCCAGGAATGCCCCTACGGAGGAATTCCAGCTGGGCCGTTTTCTTCACTTCCTACAGTCGGGAGTGACTTTGGGCCTAAAATTGGGTTTCATTAAGGTCCAGATTTCGGCCCTATCCATTTTCTTTCAAAAAGAACTGGCTTCTCTACCTGAAGTCCAGACGTTTGTGAAGGGAGTGCTGCATATTCAGCCCCCTTTTGTGCCTCCAGTGGCACCTTGGGATCTTAACGTAGTGTTGAGTTTCCTGAAGTCACACTGGTTTGAGCCACTAAAAACCGTGGAGTTAAAATTTCTCACGTGGAAGGTGGTCATGCTATTAGCCTTGGCTTCAGCTAGGCGTGTGTCAGAATTAGCGGCTTTGTCACATAAAAGCCCCTATCTGGTTTTCCATATGGACAGGGCGGAATTGCGGACCCGTCTGCAATTTCTGCCAAAAGTGGTGTCATCTTTTCATATGAACCAACCTATCGTGGTTCCTGTGGCTACTCGTGACTTGGAGGATTCCGAGTTACTAGATGTGGTCAGGGCTTTGAAGGTTTATGTAGCCAGAACGGCTAGAGTCAGGAAAACTGAGTCACTGTTTATCCTGTATGCACCCAACAAGCTGGGTGCTCCTGCTTCAAAGCAAACTATTGCTCGCTGGATCTGTAACACGATTCAGCAGGCTCATTCTGCGGCAGGATTGCCGCAGCCAAAATCAGTAAAAGCCCATTCCACAAGGAATGTGGGCTCTTCTTGGGCGGCTGCCCGAGGGGTCTCTGCATTACAGCTTTGCCGAGCAGCTACTTGGTCGGGTTTGAACACTTTTGCTAAGTTCTACAAGTTTGATACCCTGGCTGAGGAGGACCTTGTGTTTGCTCATTCGGTGCTGCAGAGTCATCCGCATTCTCCCGCCTGTTTGGGAGCTTTGGTATAATCCCCATGGTCCTTATGGAGTCCCCAGCATCCACTAGGACGTTAGAGAAAATAAGATTTTACTTACTGGTAAATCTATTTCTCGTAGTCCGTAGTGGATGCTGGGCGCCCGTCCCAAGTGCGGACTTTTTTCTGCAATGCTTGTATATAGTTGTTGCTTACATAAGGGTTATGTTATAGTTGCATCAGGGTTGATCTGATGCTCTGTTGTTGTTTATACTGTTAACTGGATAAGTTTATCACAAGTTATACGGTGTGATTGGTGTGGCTGGTATGAGTCTTGCCCTGGATTCCAAAATAGTTTCCTTGTACTGTCAGCTCTTCCGGGCACAGTTTCTCTAACTGAGGTCTGGAGGAGGGACATAGAGGGAGGAGCCAGAGCACACCAGTATCCAATTTCTTCCTTAAAGTGCCCTGTCTCCTGCGGAGCCCGTCTATTCCCCATGGTCCTTATGGAGTCCCCAGCATCCACTACGGACTACGAGAAATAGATTTACCGGTAAGTAAAATCTTATTTTTTACTGCTTCATGAAAAGACGCCTATATATGTGTGGGTTTATCAGAGTGCTCTGGTTTCCTCTCTTGAACCAGAGACATGGTGGTATTTAAATTTGTTTCTAACTAAACTGATCCTGTTGAATGGGTGCATGTAGTAGATTTGTGGCAAGGCATGCTGGGATGTGCAGTTCCCCAGGTTGCCTGTAGCTGATAGCGACTGTAGGTTCCACTGATACAAGAATTTCTGTGAATAAATGATTGTTTTATATAGTGCCACTGCCAATATATTACATAGCACTGTCATGTATTTATATAACAGGGATTGGTTTGGCACAACTAAGAAGTACAGGCAGCTGCTGCCTGATATGAAGGAGCTCGTCCGGCTTCCTTCCGTCACACTGCTCCAGCTCCACTGTGTGTCCTGCTTCATAGAATAGTGAAGCCTGCCCCCTGCAGTCCTCCTCTAATGGCAGCAGTGGCGAGAATGAGATGGCGCAGTCGTGTTATCATGCGCCTGTTTCTATTGGATCCAGTCGCGCAGAGGAGCATTTAGAGGACCCAAGCTCCGAGCGGATTTTAATGAGAAAATGTGAGTCGGTCACTTACTGGAATTGTGTACTGGAGTGGACTCGCTCCAGTCTCCAGAGCAGCTAGGCAGTGCAGGCACTCAGTGTGTGTGCCATTTATTATGTGTATAAGTGCCACTGCTAGGGTGGGCATCGTGTGTATAAGGGGCACTATTGTGTGTCATAACATGAGTAAGGGGCACTACTCTGGTGTAATATGAATTACGGACAATACGTGCAGTGTAATGAACATAAGATTGTGCTACTGTGTGGCCTAATTTGAATTGGGGATACTATTGTGGGGCAATGCCGCCTCTACCTTGTGTTACCACACCCCTTGGCGCGCTCGTTTCTTTTTGGTAATATGAAGGTTAGGGCACAAATTTGTAGTTTGCAGGGGTGTGCAGAACACACTACCATCAGCCCTGGCTCTGCCTAATGGGAGGACCACTTGAAGACCTGCTCATAATTTAAGATCCTCAGCCCTAGACCCTAGTCTAAAGTAATGATGTTGGGCATTGGTGCAAGAGCTTTCAGGGGGGTCATCTATGCACATTATAACAGTATTGCTATATTTATGTAGGCAATAAACACAGAAAGGACAGAAATAATGTGTTGGGGATGATCTAAACTCCTCAGCAGCAGCTGATGCAGAGTATACATCTGTTTGTGGAACTTATCTTGTGTGTTCTTGCACTGGAGCCAAGAGTGCGCATTTCATTTTCCTCCCCACTTACAACTGAGGTGGAACTAGACTGTAGCGGGGTTTCTTAACATAGGCAAAGTGTCAATGCAACTGTGGACTACGCAGACTTGGATGGAAGCGAAAATACACCTGTGGCCAGGTTGATCGTTTTCACCATAGGCTGGTGCAACTCCGCACCAATGATCATGAAAAAAGTAAAATTAAACATCTGACAAATGTATTTATTTATTTTTAATTTGTTCAAGACAAAATTAAAAGGTAATCCCTGTGGATTCCTATGGAACCTCTAGAACACAGGTTCTCAAACTCGGTCCTCAGGACCCCACACGGTGCATGTTTTGCAGGTCTCCCCACAGAATCAAAAGTGAAATAATTAGCTCCACCTGTGGACCTTTTAAAATGTGTCAGTGAGTAATGAATTCACCTGTGCACCTGCTGGGTTACCTGCAAAACATGCAGTGTGTGGGGTCCTGAGGACCGAGTTTGAGAACCTATGCACTAGAACAGGGGTGGGCAATTATTTCAGCTGAGGGGCCACTTGACACTTTCCTGTCAGTATTCGAGGGCCGCATACAAAATAGCAGCTACCCTACGTACCAAAAATATAGGGACGAAGCTTCATGGGGAAGGGGTGTGGCCAAAAAATAATACAGATTCATATTAGGCTGCACAATAGTCTCCATTATTCAAATTATGCCACACAGCGCCACTTACACACATTACGTAAGTGTCTTATGGCCCCTGGGGAAAAGTGTAACGCAGTGACAGAACACGGGGGTGTGACACGGTGACAGAACACAGGGGGGGACATGGTGACAGAACATGTGGGGTTGAGTCAGTGACAGAACGCGGGGGGTAACACGGTGACAGAACACTCAGGGTGTGACACAGTGACAGAACACGAGGGGGTGTGACACGGTGACAGAACACAGGGGGGGACATGGTGACAGAACATGTGGGATTGAGTCAGTGACAGAACACGGGGGGTCGGGGGTTTGGGGGTGGTACAGCGAGCGTTAAAGATCTCCCCCCAACCTAAAATCAGTCTGACGCCACTGCCTGCGCGCGCGCTCTCTCTCTCTCTCTCTCTCTCTCCATTAACTTATCTGGCTGGCTGGCAGTGGCAGGAACGAAGGAAGGCTCTGTAGCAGTTGCTCTTGTCCCATGTAGCCCCGCCCCCTGAGGTCCGTGTAACCCCGCCCCCTCATCGACGCATAGCTCCGCCCCCTTTTTGGCTGTACATGAACGCTGCCGTTGTCGCGGGAGGGGGAGGCTACAAGGCAAGAAGATGACAGTGTGGCAGGCGCCGTGCAGCAGCAGCAGCAGGGGAGACAGGCGCCGGCGGCTTGGAGGTACTGCAGAGCAATGACAAGCAGCTCAGCCTGTCGGGCCGCTTGTCATTGCGCACTGGTGGGAGGCAGTGGGCCGGGCAGGATCGGTCTGCAGGCCGCATCCGGCCCGCGGGCCGTATTTTGCCCACCCCTACACTAGAAGAACCTAAATCTAGAACTGACTCCAATTAAGAAATGTTGGGGGGGAGAGAGGTTTATATTACAATCCAGAAATATACTCGAAGGTTAATTGGCTCCAAAACAATATATATAATTTTTATTTTATTTTTGTTAACCCTAGCGTGAATGTGTGTATGTACATGTGGTAAGGAATATAGACTATGCTCCACTGGGGCAAGGACTGATGAGAATGGGCAAATATTCTATAAAATTCGCTGTGGCGTATGTGTGCTCTATATAAATAACGGATAAAGCATTCGGTTTAAGGTTATGCCGAGCCTGTTACAATACTAACATTAGTACCGTGTCGGCATACTGTGCTTTTCGTTAGCCTAACATCATTGCAGAAAGATTAACTGCTTCCCTTCCACACTTTATTGTAACTGCTGATTACTTACAAAGCTATGTAGCACTTACTATCAGATTGTGTTGCTAGGGGAATTGCAGATCAAGACATGGATGAGGCAAGTACACATAGAAATTCTACTGCATCAGAACCACACTTACTTCCTTTTATAGTTCATGCAGTCTGGATAGTAAACTGAAAAAGCAACTGGGATCTTGAATTCCACAGATGATGATTGAGAAATAGATAGATATCACAGCCACACATAAAATTTGCTGTGACTTCAATAGCAACCAGACTGTTTTTCAATTTTATGAACAGTGGCATAACAAGAGCGTGGGCACGTGCCCTGGTTACTGTGGCAGAAGGGGGTGCACCACCGGCCAGGGAAGTGTATGCTTCCGGGTATGAACCGGCATACTGTGTGCATGACAAACATCTCCCGGCCAGCAGCGGAAGGTTACTGTGTGTGGTGCAGCTCGAGAGCCCCCAGGCCCTGCACACACCTCAATCTCTCTCCCCCTGTGACAGCCTTCGTCCTGCCTCTCACTCAATGTTCTAGATCAGTGGTTCTCAAACTCGGTCCTCAGGACCCCACACAGTGCATGTTTTGCAGGTAACCCAGCAGGAGCAAAGGTGTATTAATTACTCACTGACACATTTTAAAAGGTCCACAGGTGGAGCTCATTATTTCACTTGCGATTCTGTGAGGAGACCTGCAAAACATGCACTGTATGGGGTCCTGAGGACCGAGTTTGAGAACCTGTGTTCTAGATGTTCCTCTCACTGTGGCTGGTGTTAACCGTAGCCCTCTGCAGCCTCTGTGTCTTAGCTGACAATCCCAGAGGTAGAGCTTGGGATTTGGGGACCCCAGAGCTGCAGGTAAGCTAGTGACGGCAGCAGGGAGGTCAGAGAAAAGGAGAGATTGCAGCATCAATCCTCGCTGAGTTATGGCTAAATCCAAGTTGGCTAAAGGACCTGTAACATCACCACCACATGACCCGCAATGAGGTGGGAGGAGCAAGGTAAAAACATGGGACCCGAAATTGTACACTTGCCACGTTTCGGGCTCGGTGGCTTGCTCCACTTGCCACCAGAATACTAAAGGGAGTTCTTGTTGACATGGATAGTGAAATTGCTATCCTGCCGGCCTTGCTCCTCCCCCTGACATCAGGGGTCCTTTAGTCCACTTAGATCTAGCATCTAGATCCAAGTGGGCATCCTGCCCTGGGAGCCAAAAACCCTAGTTGCGCCTCCGATTATGAAACAAAACAGATAATAGGATTTTAATTACCTACTGGTAAATCCTTTTCTCGTCGTCCGTAGAGGATGCTGGGGTCCACATTAGTACCATGGGGTATAGATGGGTCCACTAGGAGCCATTGGCACTTCAAGAGTTTGAGAGTGTGGTCTGGCTCCTCCCTTTATGCCCCTCCTACCAGACTCAGTTTAGAAAATATGCCAGAGGAGACAGACATCTTCGAGAGAAGGATTTTACACAGATAGTGGCGAGATTCACACCAGCTCACACACAAGGCAAACCAAGCTAACTAGCTTGAAACATCAGCAACGGCTGAACAGGATTACTTACCAAATAACAAAACAGTACTTACCAAGAACTAAGCCACAGGTTGTTAAACTCGCTCCTCAGGACCCCACACAGTGCAGGTCTCCTCACAGAATCACAAGTAAAATAATGAACTCCACATGTGGACCTTTAAAAATGTGTCCGTGACTAATTAATACACCTGTGCACCAGCTGGGTTACCTGCAAAACATGCACTGTGTAGGGTCGTGAGGACCGAGTTTGAGAACCTCTGAACTAAGCAGTACTGAACTAAATAACCATTGCAAGATCACAAAGCCTTTACGGACTACGAGAAAAGTATTTACCGGTAGGTAATTAATGTCCTAGAGCAGAGGTTCTCAAACTCGGTCCTCAGGACCCCACACAGTGCATGTTTTGCAGGTAACCCAGCAGGTGCACAGGTGTATTAATTACTCACTGACACATTTTAAAAGGTCCACAGGTGGAGCTAATTATTTCACTTGCGATTCTGTGAGGAGACCTGCAAAACATGCACTGTGTGGGGTCCTGAGGACCGAGTTTGAGAACCTCTGTCCTAGAGGTTGGTGGGGTCCACATTAGTTCCATGGGAATGTACCAAAGCTCCCAGAACAGGAGGGAGAGCACAGAGGCTTCTGCAGAACTGATTGACCAAACTTAAGGTCCTCAGAGGCCAAAGTATCGAACTTGTAAAACGTTGCAAACGTGTTCGACCTCGACCAAGTAGCTGCTCAGCAGAGTTGTAATTCCGAGACACCCCGGGCAGCCGCCCAGGAAGAACCCACCTTACGAGTAGAGTGGGCCTTAACAGACGTAGGACACAACAAGCCTGCCGTAGAATACGTATGCTGGATAATGAACCTGATCCAGCGAGAGATAATCTGTTTAAAAGCAGGACACCCCATTTTCTTGGGATCATACAGGACAAACAGTCTGATTTCCTGTGACAAGCAGTCCTCCTCACATAGATCTTTAGAGCCCTCACAACATCCAAGGACTTTGATGGAGTCAGTCGCAACTGGCACCACAATAGGTTGGTTGATATGAAATGCCGACACAACCTTCGGAAAAAACTGCTGACGTGTCCAAAGCTCAGCTCTATCTTCATGGAAGATCAAGTATGGGCTTATACATGACAAAGCCCCCAACTCCGACACACGTCTAGCAGAAGCTAAGGCCAACAAAGTGACAAAACTTGACCTCAACCTCCTGTAGAGGTTCAAACCAGTCCGACTGGAGGAACTGCAACACCACGTTAAATCCCAAGGCGCCGTCAGCGGTACAAAGGGAGGTTGGATGTGCAGAACTCCCTTCAAAAAAGTCAACCTCAGGGAGGGCAGCCAACTTTTTCTGGAAGAAAATGGATAAGGCTGAAATTTGGACCTAAATGGATCCTAACCTCAGGCCCATATCCACACCTGCTTTCAGAAAGAGGAGAAAATGTCCCAGTTGAAACTCCACCGCAGGAAACTTCTTGAATTCACACCAAGATACATATTTTTTCCCAAATACGAGGGTAATGTTTTGACGATACTCCTTTCCTAGCCTGTATCAGGGTAGGAATAACCTTTTTTGGAATGCCCTTCCGAGCTAGTGTCTGGCGTTCAACCTCCATACCGCCAAACGTAGCCGTAGTAAGTCTTGATAAGCGAACGGCCCCTGCTGCAGCAGGCCCTCCCGCAGAGGAAGAGGCCTCGGCTCTTCTAGCAGTAGATCCGCGTACCATGCCCTTCTTGGCCAGTCCAGAGCAATGAGGATTGCCTGAACTCTTGTTCTCCTTATGAGTTTGAGGACTCTTGGAATGAGTGGAAGTGGAGGAAACACGTACACCAACTGGAACACCCACGGAGTCAGTAGGGCGTCCACCGCCACTGCTTGCGGGTCCCTCGACCTGGAACAATACTGCCGAAGCTTCTTGTTTAAATGAGAGGCCATCATGTCGATCTGAGGGTACACCCCAATGATCTGTTACCTCCTTGAACACCTCCGGATGGAGACCCCACTCCCCCGGGTGGAAATCGTGTCCTGGCCAGGAGGATTCTTGTTACCTCTGACATTACAGCTCTGCTCTTCGTTCCGCCTTGTCGGTTTATGTAAGCCACTGTCGTTACGTTGTCCGACTGTACCTGAATGGCCCGATTTCTCAGAAGATGGGCCGCTTGGAGAAGACCGTTGTAGACAGCTCTTAGTTCCAGAATGTTTATCTGCAGGCCGGCTTCCAGACTTGACCACCTTCCTTGGAAAGTTTCCCCTTGAGTGACTGCGCCCCAACCCCGTAGACTTGCATCCGTGGTTAGAAAGGACAGTCCTGAATCCCGAACCTGCGGCCCTCCAGAAGGTGAGGTAATTGCAGCCAACAGAGGAGTGAAATCCTGGCCTTTGGCAACAGATGTATTCTCTGGTGCATGTGTAGATGGGATCCTGACCACTTGTCCAGGAATTCCAGTTGGAAGGACTGAGCATGAAACCTCCCATACTGCAGAGCCTCGTAAGAGGCCACCATCTTTCCCAGAAGGCGAATGCACTGATGAACCGACACCCGGGTTGGCTTCAGGACACCCCGGACCATTGCATCACCAACGCTTTTTCATCTGGAAGATACACCCTCTGCACTTCCGTGTCGAGGATCATTCCCAAAAAGGACAACCTCCTGGTTGATTCCAAATGTGATTATGGAAGATTCAGGATCCAACCATGTAGGGTAGGGTCTCCACACCTCTCCTGGATTCCGCATCAGCAGACCACTGGCGCAGCCACAGTACTCGACGAGCTGAGACAGACAAGAAAGAAATTCCTGCAGTCATTGAACCCAGGTCCTTCATGGATTCCACCATAAATCTGGCGGAATCCTGAATGTTATGTAAAAATTCTACACCACTTTTATCCATAGTATCCAAATCCTCAAGTAACGTGCCTGACCACTTTACTATAGCTTTGGAAATCTACTCACAGGCAATAGTAGGCCGTAGTATTGCCCCTGAAGCAGGGTATATGGATTTGAGCGTAGTATCAATTTTGCGATCAGCCGGCTCCTTTAAGGCGGTAGATCCTGGAACAAGTAAAACCACCTTTTTAGAGAATCTGGATACAAATGCGTCCACTATGGGTGGGTTTTAGCATTTTTTCCTAACCTCAGGGAAGGGAAAAGCAACCAGAACCCTTCTAGGGATCTGGAATTTTTTCTCTGGGTTTTCCCATGCTTTCTCAAATATAGCATTTAATTATTTGGACGCCGGGAAGGTTAGGGAGGCTTTCTTATTGTCAGTGAAGTAAGCCTCCTCAACCTGCTCAGGTGTTTTATCTGCAATATTCAATACATCCCTTATAGCCTCTCATCAACTGTACCCCTTTAGCAAGAGATGCGGCCCCCCGAGCACATTCCCATCACCGTTTGCCGTGTCGAGTCGGTATCTGTGTCATCCTGCATAATCTGTGCAAGAGCACGTTTGTGGGAACCTACAGAGTAGGCCCTGAGGTAACAGAACCAGACCAAACTGCTATAGAGTTCTGTAAAACCTGAGTTGCAGATTCATTCTTTGCAACCCTAGTAGAAATCTGAGAAATCATGGATTTGATAGAGGATAACCATTCAGGCTCCCTTGCTGGTATCTGTGCTAAACCAGTGCAATCCTGATTACATGGAATAGGATCATCCAGAGAGGACATATCCTCTACAGCATATGACACAGAGTCCCTGGACATAGCTTAATGGAGACCACAGACACTCCACACACACACACACACACACACACACACACACAGAGGAGGACAGACTGTGTCTCTTGCCATTCTTGGGGGTGAAACTCTGAGATTGGAGCCAACCCACACACAGCGCTTTCCAGGTATAGGGAGACCCTAAACCAGCACCGACTGTGTACCTTAATAGGTTACAGTCTTTACACAGCCTCCACCCCTTCTACAACCCCCTGGTACCGTGAAAGATAGCTGGAGTTGCTCTGGAGGGACTGCACATCACTGACAGCGTTTCTGCAGGCAGGAATATGGCGCTGAACGCTGCTGGGTTCACTCTGAGAAGCTATACTAAACTTGGAAGCATCATAATCATTAGATGCGCACCAAACAAAGTAAGAATGCCAGACCCTATAGTAAATCCGAGCCGAAGCTGGTTTCCGGGCCCGCAACATAGTTTGAATGACCGCCTCAGAAAACCCTTTAGCCCTTAAGACGGAAGCTTCAAGAGCCACGCTGTCAAAGACAGCCAGGCTAGGTCCTGGTAGACACAGGGGCCCTGAACGAGGAGGTCTGGGCGTTGTGGAAGTAGAATTGGACGCTCTGACGATAGGCCTTGCAGTGCCGTATGGGCCACGCTGGAGCTATGAGAAGAATTCCTTTTTCTTGCTTGAACTTCCGAATTACCCTGGGCAGGAGTGACACCGGAGGGAACACGTACGGCAGCCGAAACCTCCAAGGCACCACCAGCGCATCCACGAATGCTGCTTGAGGATCCCTTGTCCTTGCTCCAAAGACCGGAACCTTATGATTGTGTTGAGACGCCATCAGATCTACGTCTGGAAGACCCCACTTTTCCACTAGGAGTTGAAACACTTCTGGATGGAGGCCCCACTCGCCGGCATGTACGTCCTGACCACTGAGAAAGTCCGCTTCCCAATTCAGGACTCCCGGAATGAAGACTGCCGATATGGCCGGTAGATGGTGTTCCGCCCAATGTAGAATCTGTGAGACTTCCTTCATTGCCAGATGGCTTCGAGTGCCGCCTTGATGATTTATGTAAGCCACTGTGGTGGCGTTGTCCGACTGCACTTGAACAGGACGGTTCTGAATTAAATGCTGGGCTAGGTTCAATGCATTGAAGACCGCCCGCAATTCCAGAATGTTGATTGAGAGGAGGGACTCCTCCTTGGTCCACTGACCCTGAAGGGAGTGTTGCTCCAGCACCGCGCCCCAACCTCTTAGACTGGCATCTGTCGTCAACAGGACCCAGTCGGATATCCAGAAGAGACGGCCCCTGCACAACTGTTGGTCCTGGAGCCACCAGAGCAGCGACAGACGGACCTCCGGAGTCAATGAGATAATTTGAGACCTGATCCGGTGAGGCAGGCCGTCCCACTTGCCTAGAATCAGCCTCTGGAGGGGGCTAGAATGGAATTGAGCATACACCATGTTGAATGCTGATACCATGAGGCCCAGCACCTGCATCGCCGAATGTATTGACACTTGCGGACGAGAAAGGAAGCAACAAATCCTGTCCTGAAGCTTCAGGACTTTCTCCTGACACAAGAACAACCTCTGGTTGTGAGTGTCCAATAGCGCTCCCAGATGCACCATGTTCCGAGCAGGGATCAGGGAGGATTTCTTCCAGTTGATGAGCCACCCGTGGGCTTGTAGAAACCGGACCGTCATATCTAGATGACGTAGGAGAAGTACTGGGGAATTTGCCAGGATTAACAAGTCGTCCAGATACGGCAGTATCCTGACCCCTTGACGGCGGAGTACAACCGTCATCACCGCCATAACTTTGGTGAAGACTCGCGGAGCCGTTGTTAAACCAAAAGGTAACGCCCGAAACTGGTAATGGAGGTTGCCAATAGCAAACCTCAGGTATTGCTGATGTGACGCTGCTATAGGAATATGCAGGTAAGCATCCTGAATGTCCAGGGAGACCATGTAGTCCCCAGGTTCCAAAGCCAGAACTATAGAGCGAAGGGTTTTCATACAGAACTTGGAAGCCTTCCCAAACCTGTTCAATGCCTTGAGGTTGAGAATGGGCCGGGAGGACCCATTCGGTTTCGGGACTAGAAACAGCGGGGAATAGTACCCCCGGCCCCTCTGCGTAAAAGGCACCTGTACTACGACTCCTGTATCCAGGAGGGTCTGTACCACCGAATGCAGAGTTTTTGCCTTTTTCTGGTCCAACGGGACGTCTGTCTGGCAAAATCGATGAGGGGGTCGGTTTTTGAAGGCTATGGCGTAACCCCGAGTGACGACTTCCCGTACCCAGGCATCTGAAGTGATCTTCAACCATTCCTGGGTATACCCTAAAAGCCGGCCCCCCACCCTGGGATCCCCCAGGGGGAGGCCGCCCCGTCATGCGGCAGGTTTATCGGCCTTGGAAGCTGGCTGACGGGCCTCCCAGGCTCTATTTGGCTTTGGCTTACCAGGTTTGGAAGTGCGGGCCTGCTTGTTGTACGCCTGACCTTTTGCTTTACCTGAAGGATGAAAGGGGTGAAAGGAAGTACCTTTAGCCTTCGACACAGAAGGTGCTTTACTTGGCAGACAGGCAGTTTTGGCAGTAGCCAAGTCAGCCACCATCTTATTTAAGTCCTCCCCAAACAGAATATCTCCCTTGAAAGGGAGTACCTCCAGGGTTTTTCTAGAGTCCAGATCCACAGACCAGGATCTCAGCCACAATATCCGGTGAGCCAGGACTGACGTAGTAGAGGCCTTGGCTGCTAGTATACCGGCATCAGAAGCCACCTCTTTAATATAGCGAGAAGCTGTGACAATATATGACAAGTATTGTCTAGCATGGTCAGAAGAGATTTCAGCTTCTAACTCCAAGGCCCATGCTTCAATAGCCTCTGCAGCCCATGTTGCTGCAATAGTGGGCCTTTGTGCAGCACCCGTGAGGGTGTAAATTGCTTTAAGACAACCCTCCACACGTTTATCCATAGGCTCTTTTAGAGACGTGACGGTAGTGACATGTAGAGCTGAGGAAACCACCATCCTAGCCCCATGTGAGTCTACTGGAGGAGGCGTTTCCCAATTCTTAGACAGCTCTGGTGCGAGGGGATAGCGAGCCAGCATCTTCTTTTGAGGCACAAACTTCGTACCCGGGTTTTCCCAGGGTTCCTGACGTATATCCACTAGGTGATCAGAGTGATGTAAAACTTGTTTAACCACCTTCTGACACTTGAACCTATCTGGTTTGTTAGGAGGGACGGATGGCTCGGGATCATCCGTAATCTGTAGAATTAACTTAATAGCCTCCAAAAGATCAGGAACATCCACATGTGAACTACCCTCCCCATCAGCAGTATCTGAGTCAGAACCTGCGGGGTCAGTGTAAGTGCCGTCTTCATCAGACGAGGTGTCAGTGACAGCAATGGATTGTAAGGAGACAAGCGCTCGCTTAGAGGACCCCTTGGACTTAGGCGAGCGATGGTCAGACTTTTTTTGTAGTCAGGGACTGGTTCAACTTCTTCAATTGAGCAGATAAATCGTCCGCCCACGGCGGGTTAGCTGCAGGGACCACATACGGTTGTACCGACATTGGGGGTCCCATAGGGGGTGTTAGTTTATCAACTAGCGTATGTAGAAGCGTGGAAAAAGCGGCCCACGGTGGGTCATTATGTACCTCCGTTGCCACAGTCCCACTGGGGGGCAAGGAGACCCCAGAACCAGAGCCCACAGCTGCTATATTCTCCTCATAGGGATCTGTGGCTTCAGCAACACCGGCAGTGTGTTCAGCCCCAGAACCGTTACCCTCAGAAGCAGACATGACATAACTTGCAGTATCAGGTAACACAGTACAATTGGCAGCAGCACAATACCTCTTACCCAAACCCCTGTGCAGTGAAGTCAGCACTAGCAGAGATAAAGGAGAGATATGGTGACTAAATCACAGAGAAAAATACGTATTAAAGTATATTTTTGTGAAAATCCTATATCAATATAAAACCTGACGCACCAAGCCCCCTCAGGTTATAGAATATAGGGATAGCAAGTTGAGTGAAAGACACAAAATGGACACCACTCAGCTATGTAATGCACACACAGAGAGTCACAGTTTGTACAATGCAGAGGTTATTACTAACAATAATACTGCACTGGACTAGCTTATATATATAGCCATATAGTCAATAGATATAACACTGCACAGTAAGAACAGGATGTATCACAGGGAAATTGTACTAGAAAACCCTGACTAAATGCGCTCTTTCTTAACTAGCACTGTCTAAAAAGGCAGGTAGAATACTTAAGTGTCATGTAAAGTCACAGCACTGACAACCAGGTGGCTTTACACAGGAGGATTTGCCCAAGCAGTCCCAGGAACAGTGAAGCTGAGAGATAATGGCGCCCAGACACTGACAGGGAGTGAGGGAGAGACAGATATGCAGCTCCAGGGCGGGAACATTTGCGGGAAATGGCGCGCTGGGGGAGGGGCTTCAGGTCTAAGCCTTATTCCCCTGCTGGCAAAACCACTGGGTACTGTGGGCTACTGAAAATGGTTTAGAGAGAAAACCTGACCTGAAACCATGCCCTGGTGATCTAGTGGGATCGCCTGTACTGCCACAGTGTCCACTGCCAGCGCGCGCGGCCCGCCTCCCACTGACCACGCCATATCGCGATAAAGACCGGGTCCCGCAAGCGGGACCCACTCACCACCTCCCGAAGCGCAGCCACGCGATCCCGGAGAGCCCCCGTCGTGTGTGCCTGACATGAAGAAAACCGGAGCCTCCTGCTGTAGTTACCCGGCAACCAGGGCTCGGGAGTGTACAGCGCCGCTGGGGAGAGCTGGAGCTGCAGCAGGGAATGTCTTCTGACATTTACCACCGCTGCTGCCCTTGAAGTCTTCACTTTTTTTCTTCAAAAAAAAAGCTCTTCTTAGGGCTGCCTGAAGCAGCCCCTCTGTTATGTGCCTGCTTACTGCAGCACCATCTACAAAACTGAGCTCCTGTGCAGGGAGGCGGGGTTATAGAGGAGGCGGCACTGTGCATTCTGGGAACAGTCAAAGCTTTGAGCCTGTTGGTGCCTCGGATCAAGATCCTACTCTACACCCCAATGTCTATCCTTGTGGAGCCCAGTGTACCCCGCAGCAGAAAAAGACAGCAGCTGCTAGGCTGGGACTTTTCTCTCTCTCCAAGCATTGATACATATTCCCATGATCTGTAATTAGGTATGATTTTGAGTTCGTTATAGCATGAATAGCTTATCTAAGCTAGTAAGGTTCGTTGCCTACAGTGCGCCTGTCACTTATACACAGTGGAGGCTGATATTTTGTTTGTTGAATTTACATTCAGTAAAAAGTCAACTTATATATTTTCCCTTGAGGAGTGGGTGTGGATCATCAAATCGACACTGTCTAGGTCGATAATGTTTAGGTCGACCACTACAGGTCGACAGGGTCTGAAGGTCGACAAGGTTTCTAGGTCGACATGTGCTAGGTCAAAAGGTCGACATGAGTTTTTCATGTTTTTTGGTGTCATTTTCTCCGTACAGTGACCAGGAAGCCCAGTTAGTGCACCGTGTTCGCTCGCCATGCTTTGGGCAAGGTGCCTCGCTCGGCACAGATTACCGTTCCAATCGTAGTCCACATGGATCGTTAAGTATGAAAAAATTCAAAAAAAGAATTATTTTTTTTAAAAACTCATGTCGACCTTTTGACATGTCGACCTAGAAACCCTGTCAACCTAGTAACTTTCGACTTATAGTGGTCGACCTAGACAGTGTTGACCTTCAGACCGGATCCCTGAGGAGTATCACCACAGAGAATTTCACATGGTTTTCCTACCTTGTCATAGATTGCAGGTTCCAGTCAAGTGGCACCTACCTTCAAATAACATCCAATTTCAGGAAAAGCAGATAGTCCTAAAAGCATGGGTATTTAACATGTGGTACGCCAACTATTGTGTAACTATACATCCCAGCAAGCCTTGGCATTTTTACAACTGAAGCATGTTGGGATAAGTTGTTCGACAACAGCTGGAGGGCTGCATGTTGAATACTTCTAATAAAAAGGATATATTTCAAAACAGTATACTCCCTGCTGGGAGGCTGGGGTAACAGTTCTCCCCCCCAAAAAACGCACTTATTGCAGCAATGGTGGCCCCGGTAGCTATGAACATAGGGATAACCATCGTGGGTTAACATCTATGGTGTGGTACCATCAATGGTTTCATCCACTAATGGTCACCCATGCGCTACCATTCAATGAGCTGTGGGCCAATCAGAGCCTGGAGGCAGGTGCTTCAGCGGGCGGTGCTAGGCTCCTTGGCCCGGCTCCTTTCAGAAAAAAAAAATTCAACAAAATTGGTGCTTCTGTATCAGATGACAGGAAACTATTTGGTTTTCCTCCATCGATGGTAAAAGTATTCAACATTGGGCATAGACCATTGATAATTTGAAATCATCGATGGTCAATGGCCATCCCTAAATGAAGAACACTTCCCAGCACGTCCTACAGCATTCTGGAAATACAAAGGTTGCCTAATACAGTATTAGAATACTATGGGGGATATCCAATTAGCCCTGGTAATTTACCGGGGCTAATTGTTCTGCCGTGGGCTATCTAATTAGCCCTGATAAACTGGCGCGTGCCGTGGCTTATCCGGGATTTTGTCTCACCTGCCTCCGGCAGGCGAAGCAGAATCCCCGGAAACAGCCCGTTTTCGTCCGAAAACAAGGCCGTTTCACACGAAAACACACACGTTTCACTGAACCTTTGTGTTTTCGGGAGAAAGGGGGTTTTTTTTTGCAGGCGATCAATCTGGATGGCCTGTAAAAAATAATAACCGATGAAACATCAGAAAAACGGGCGAAAATGGCCGTTTTTCGGACCCGATGTTTTACCGGGGATAATTGGATATCCCCCTAGGTGTTCAAAGAAATTCTGATTGTTAATAAATGAAAAAAGAAACATATTATGGAAAACAATGAATAAATTGTCTGTTCATTACACAATTTCAATAAAATCATGTTTTTTCTTAAGATGAAGAAATGCAAGACACACAAATACCACAATGAAACACTTCTGTAACTAATGAGTGGCTCAGGCAGCGGGACCAGAGCGGAGAGGCAGCTTAGTTACACTGTGGAGTTTCCCTTCAGTGGCTGAGTGCTACAAGTGTAACATTGATAACAGTCTTCTAATACCTGTCGGCACTGATGAGCAGTCCAAGTATTGAACAGGCATTCAACCAAGAAAAAAAAAAAAAAGCCCCTTCAATTTCCAAGAGGTCTATAGTGCATTGGCTGGTCATGAAGAGGCCAAAACATAGGCACATGTGACCACGTCAGCATCCCAGCCCAATGCCCGTAGTAAAATCCTTCATCAGCAATCCGGGCAGGAGTGTCACCTGTAGGAGTGTGTGGAGACAAGATTGTCATTGTTCTTTTGCAAAACGCGCCTGTGTCCATGTGAAACGCGTGAAAGAGGTGGCGGAACGCTCTTATCAGCATATTAAGAAAAGTGGTTGTGCTGAAATCATCCTGCGCTCAGTGCGAGGTTGGAAGGAATGAAGGATCCACAGTCCTGTACGGCATCTCCAGAGCTGGGTGAGCGCAGGGGAGACTGCTGCACGGACAGTGAGGCCAGCACCACTGCACTCTATTTGGAGACCTGAAGGTCCTTGGCTTTCTTTAGGATGGGCAGAACATCCCCATCAGAGAGAGGGTAATCCTGCAGAAATATAAAGAAATGTATAAAAAAAAATATATATATTTTTGCTTACAGAATTGAATAATGACCCAGTAGATAAGAGTTTATAATCTAGTTAAATATCACCGCAGCAGATGCCTTTTCCTGCCTCTAATATTCATGCCCCCAGTTCACGTTATCTCACCTGGAGTAGCCGCATGTTCACTGTAAAGTCCCCTTCTAATAACTGCTCACGGATTAATCTGAAACAGAATTTAAGAGTATAATCTAAGACAGGTTCTGAAAATAGGATTTTGGTACTTACCAGGTAAATCCTTTTCTTTGAATCCATAGGTGGCACTGGGGTAACTCTTGGGATATCTGCTCATAGCAGTACACACAGACCCGGACCCAAGCTTCTTAATAAGCTGGGCACGGCTGTGGTGAAAAAGAAAAAGAAAATATCTCCTGAGGGCACATAAAAAACACTGAGGTCTCTAGGGGAGTATGGAGGAGGAGGGTTACACATTTTAATATTTAAATGAGCCTATCCCTGCTAACACACCGTCCATATCCCAAGTGTACTCCAGTGACCCCTAGTGAATGAAAAAGAAATAAGGAATTTCGAGACATGGTGGGAATTGTAGTTCCACAGCACGAGGCGTTACATAAAAATCAGAGATTGTGCAATCTGTTTTTCAGAGATTTATGAACACATTTTATAATGAGAATTTTTCCAATTAGTCTGCCACTTCCAGTGCACAGCAAGGTTTCACACGGACATTGCATCAGTCTGTTTGTGTGAAACAAACTTTTTTCTTTATTGAAACACAACAGCACAACATCAATAAACTCATTAAGTGAAAATGAGAACCAGGGGCGTTTCTAGAAGAGGAGGCCGCCCGTGGGCAGGCTCCGGCTGGGCCCCTCCTATCTAGCCAGCAGCGCTGTGTAGACTCTTGGCACTATCTCCGGGAAAATGGCGCGGTGGACATTTTCCCAGTGATTTCGGCAGCGCTGCTGCTACACCGCAGGACTCCGGAACGGAAGTATTTCTATTAATGGGTGCAGGGTGTGCGGTGTGGGACCCCTGGACCCTGCGTGCACCGCACCCATTATAAATACGCCAGCGATGGGAACACAATGCAAGGGCTGTAAGAGCTTACATTCTAATGCTGGGTACACACTAAATTATGTGTGGTCCGATCCAGCGGATTGGAACGACATATCGGGCACATCGTCTAGTGTGTACCTGCTAGGACGCTGACGATGTGCGCTGCATGCAGGGCTGATGGAAGACATTGCTAGCAAGGGCCATGCTGCCGAATGCATCATTGCCACCCAGTCACTGCCAGATCCGGCAAGTGCGTATACTCTTGCCAATGCCTGTCTCCCTGCTGGGTCCTGTCGCCCACGATGTCATGCTGGGTACCAGTTGTTAAGTGTGTACCCAGTTTAAGAGTATGCAGTATCTGTGAGAGCGCACCTGTGTGACATCTTACCCACTGTAACTCAAATAGAAACTAAACCTGGGCATACACTGTACAATTATCTGGCAGACAATCTGCCCAGTCTGGCTGGCTGGAATAAAAATCTGGTAATATATGGGAGCAAATGACAATCAATCATTTGCTCACAAATATAACCAATTTGTCTGAATTCCAGTTTTTGTCTGTTTTCCAGTATTTGGGAGCAAAGGGTGGATTGTCATTTGCTCCCATACATTACCAGATTTTTATTCCAACCAGCCAAATTGGACAGATGGTCTGCCAGATAATTGTACACTACAGTGTATGCCCAAGCTTTAGTTTATAGCTTTGGGTGTAATTTTTCTTTAAAATAAAGTTTGCTAATTGTCAGAAAATTAATCATAAGGGCTGATTTATCGAGTTTTATTATATGAATTATCGAGTTTTTATTGGCTCCAGCCAATCAGCTCCCAATTGTAATTTTTCAAATACATGACAGTTGGCAGCTGATTGGCTGGAGAACAATTTATCATACGCAACAAGTTTTAAAACTCGTTGCATATGATAAAACGTGTTGATAAATCAGCCCCAGAATATCCCTAAAAAAACTGTTCTTTCCTTCGTGAATCAAGATAATATTTTAAACATAAATTTGACTCTACAGAACATGGCTGTGGTAAGAGCACTGTACCATGGGGGTGATTCAGAGTTGATCGTAGCTGTGCTAAATTTAGCACAGCTACGATCAGGCACACTGACATGCGGGGGGGGGACGCCCAGCACAGGGCTAGTCCGCCCCGCATGTCAGTCTCTGCCCCGTCGCAGAAGTACAAAAGCATCGCACAGCAGCGATGCTTTTGTACTTCAGGAGTAGCTCCCAGCCAGCGCAGCTCCTGCGCGCTGGCTGGGAGCTACTCATCGCTGCCCAGGTCGCATCGGCTGCGTGTGGCGTCACGCAGCCACCGCGGCCCGCCCCCGATACGGTCCGGCCACGCCTGCGTTGGCTGGACCGCGTCAATCAGGCAGAGGCGATCGCTAGCTAAAGACAGCCGTCGGCTGTCAGGCATGGGCAGTTCAGGCCTGACCGCTGCTGTGCGAACACGTACAGCACCGACCAGGTCTGAATTAGCCCCCTAGATGGGGTCTATTGGTTGCAGCTGTATCCTACAGCTTTTCCTCTTAAGTGATCTTCAGCCAAACCAGGGGCCTAATTCAGACCTGATTGCAGCATCAAATTTGTTAGCTAATGGGCAAAACCATGTGCACTGCAGGAGGGCAGATATATCATGTGCAGAGAGAGTTAGATTTGGGTGGGGTGTGTTCAAACTGAAATATAAATTGCAGTGTAAAAATAAAGCAGCCAGTATTTACCCTGCACAGAAACAAAATAACCCACCCAAATCTAACTCCCTCTGCAAATGTTATATCTGCCCCCCCTGCAGTGCACATGGTTTTGACCATTAGCTAACAAATTTGCTGCTGCAATCAGGTCTATATTAGGCCCCAGGAACATTACCTTAAATTCATACAGTAGCTTCTCAATGGTAAAGTGTAGTTTTCAGATGATTATTTTACAATGGATATGTTCCACACTAAACCTAGTCATTTAAATTTGTACTGTACCTATTTTTTTTTTAATACTATGTATATTTTTTGATTGTAATTACTTTGTGTGAAGGGATTGGGTGTGAAGATAGGTGATACTGAGCTGGTCTTTATCTTGGAGTTTCTGAACTGAAAGTCTCTCTCGAAGGGTTTAACACAGGCATTTCCAAACTGCGGACCTTCAGCATTCTTTGACAGCAAAACTGTGTCAGGGCATGCTGGGATATGTAGTTTCACAACAGCTGGAGGGCCGCAGATTGGACATGCCTGGTTTAACACTAGTAGGCAGTATGGATTATGTCAGCATTACACTACACTTGCTGCAGTACTTACATCACCATAGCACAGGAAACCTTCAGCAGAAAGTCAAATCTGTTCTCATCTGCGAACAGCGAATCCCAGATCCGAATGACATCAGGCAGCACAAACTCTTGGGAAAGGAGTAAAGTCAGCCAGCGGAAGGCAAAGAATTGAGGCTTGATATTCTGTTCTTGCTGTGGGTAGATAAGAATTATAGGTGACCCTGCTGCTGAGGTGTTCACCCAACAGCAAGCATAAGCAACCTTCCGAACGTCCGCTAAAGCAGATCTGTGTCTCCCATAATGCTTAGCAAAAGCCAATAAGCCTACTAGCCGTACAGAAAGAGCTGGTTTACGGGAACAAGGATAAAGGAGTACGTGGGAAGCCACTTCAGGTAGATCTGATTGGAGATGGGCAGCTTTGCCATGTACACAAAAAATGTGGATAACTCAACCAGTAAATGAGCTCACTGTACACAAGAAAACAGCATTCACACTAGTGCTCCATTTATAAAGGAGGTCCATGTATTGTCTGTGGTGACAAAATGTAAAAAATTAGAAAAAAAAACCTTTGGGAATTAGGAATATGTTACAGATCTGTGTATTCGGAGACTGAGATGAAGGAACAGAGGCGTTCCAGGTTCAAAACTCCCATTGGCAAAAATCTGGGCTGTCCTGAAAAAAACAGAACACCTTCAAGCACAGCTGTTGCAGCCGTCATGTAAGTGGATGCAGAAGCAGCAAACGGTGCGTCAGTGATGTCACCGACTCATAATGAACGAATTCAGCCCAAATAATGGCAGAGTGTGACGGATACACTAAGGAGTTCAATTACGTTGCACTTTTGAGCGAGTATTTAAACAGACATTTATTTACCGATATTTAAAAGGGCAATGCTTTTATTAGAAAGACACAGCTACTAAAAGCATTGCCCTTTTAAATATCGGTCACAAACGTGTTCAGAAGCGCCAGGCTTTACAATCCCCCGCTTTGTAAATAAACCTCTTAAAAACTTGAAAAGGGGATAATATTTCCACTGCATATTCTATATATAAATGCCCAGCACAAACTCACGATTCCGCTTTCCAATCCTGCTTAGAAAAATTTAGGAGGCGGAATGGAATTATTACCAGGTCTGCACTGTTACCCTGTTTATGAGCTGTGAACATTAGAATCCTTGTGGAAACCCCAATCAGCCTGCTCACCAGTTTGAGGTACAGCTCCTCGTCCTCTTCCTTCAGGGTGGAGTAGACTGTCTCCATCTTGGCAGTTATTCCGCACTGAGAGTCATCTAGGCTCTTGATGAAATTGTCCCGGATCTCGGCCATCAGATTAGTGAAGCAGAAGAAAGTGTCCGCCTCCGCGTGCTCTGCTTGGAAGAATCAATTAGATCAAATTTCACAAAATTCAGCACATTTAAAATATTACAGGAGAAATGTCACCCTCTTGTCTCTGGGACAATAACTTTCCAAGGTTTATTCAGTCAAGCAAGTAGTGTTCACTCTAGCGGACGGGCAGGGCAGGGTGCGGGTCCGTTAGGGGCACAAGTGTGCGCGCGCCAAAAGGGGCTTGGCTATGCAAATAGGGGGCGTGCCCACTTGCACGTAATGCAAGTGGGCGGTTCAGTTCACAGACGGGGGCGTGGGCGGCCGGCGCCATCACTGTTGGGGGCGTGCCTAGCACCTACGGAGGTGCTGGGCTTCCCACAAGCTCTCGGACAGCGTGAATGGATGCCGCATGCATGCGCGCAGCATCTTTACACGCTGAGAGGGGCAGAAAGCGGGCGGCTGTTTTAGCAGAGCGCCGCAGAAAGGGCAGGGCGGGTTTTGCCCTTAAAACATCGGGCAGGGCGCGGCGCCTGCTAAAACAGCCTAGAGTGAACACTAAGCAAGCATCCATTGTACATGTGAGTCGACGATCTAGTGTGTCCTCAAAGGAAGAGCTCTATAGAACTAATCTTACCATTAAAGTTACCAGAGCCTGTAACACACCCGCTGTGATGGCAGATGCTGCCAGTATCCCTGTAGGGCACTATGGGGAGGTGATTTATCAATCCTTTTAAAGAAAGAAGAAGTGGAAAAGCTGCCCACAGCAACCAATCAGATTTGAACTATCATTTTATAGACTGTGACTGACAATGCTAGAAGCTGATTTGTAAGAGAAGTTGCTATGGGCAACTTCGGCACTGGTAGACTCCTCCGCTCTAAATGCCTACATAATAAGTTGAAAGATGTCCAATGTAAATGAAAGGCTTTGTCGGTTGTGAATGAGGAAAGTGTGGATTTGCCATCAGCACAGGAAGGGGTTCTCTGAGGTAAGAGTAGTAAGGCTGTAGATGTCGTTACCAAAGAAAGCAGCGATGGCAGACTCGTTCACAGAAATTAAAAATGGACTGAATGCCTCTTACAAGACATTCCTTGTGTTGTCATAATTAACATAATACATTATTAAGGTGATAAAATATACAATTGCCATTATTAGGTCTACCATTGAGGTTTGATTTGCAATTATTACATGGCAGTTTGGCTTAGTCTTCCTCTGGATAAAACATAAAGGGGGAAATACAACGCAGTAATATGACTGAGTAGTCAGGGAGGCACATTGAGAACAGTATCTTCACTAATTTTCATTAGATAATTTGATGGTGGCCAGGGGAGTAACTAGAACTTTGTGGGACCCCCACAAAAAAAAAAAAAACACATACCCAGCACTGCAGGCTCACCCCTCAGCACGTCACTGCAGTGCAGTACAAGTCATTACCTGCTGGAGGGGATAGGGAGACGCAGTGCGTTAGGGAGGGGATAGGGAGATGCAGGGTGGTAGGGAGGAGATAGGGAGATGCAGGGTGGTAGGGAGACGCAGGGTGGTAGGGAGGGAATAGGGAGATGCAGGGCAGTAAGAAGACGCAGAGTGGTAGGGAGGGGATAGGGAGACGCAGGGCGGTAGGGAGGGGATAGGGAGACGCAGGGCGGTAGGGAGGGGATAGGGAGACGCAGGGCGGTAGGGAGGGGATAGGGAGACGCAGGGCGGTAGGGAGGGGATAGGGAGACGCAGGGCGGTAGGGAGGGGATAGGGAGACGCAGGGTGGTAGGGAGGGGATAGGGAGATGAGGGGATAGGGAGATGCAGGGCGGTAGGGAGGGAATAGGGAGATGCAGGGTGGTAGGGAGGGAATAGGGAGATGCAGGGTGGTAGGGAGGGGATAGGGAGATGCAGGGTGGTAGGGAGGGAATAGGGAGATGCAGGGTGGTAGGGAGGGAATAGGGAGGTGCAGGGTGGTAGGGAGGGGATAAGGAGATGCAGGGTGGTAGGGAGGGGATAGGGAGATGCAGGGTGGTAGGGAGGGGATAGGGAGATGCAGGGTGGTAGGGAGGGGATAGGGAAATGCAGGGTGGTAGGGAGGGGATAGGGAGATGCAGGGTGGTAGGGAGGGGATAGTGAGATGCAGGGTGGTAGGGAGGGGATAGGGAGATGCAGGGTGGTAGGGAGGGGATAGGAAGATGCAGGGTGGTAGGGAGGGGATAGGGAGATGCAGGGTGGTAGGGAGGGGATAGGGAGATGAGGGGATAGGGAGATGAGGGGATAGGGAGATGCAGGGTGGTAGGGAGGGAATAGGGAGATGCAGGGTGGTAGGGAGGGAATAGGGAGATGCAGGGTGGTAGGGAGGGGATAGGGAGATGCAGGGTGGTAGGGAGGGGATAGGGAGATGCAGGGTGGTAGGGAGGGAATAGGGAGATGCAGGGTGGTAGGGAGGGAATAGGGAGATGCAGGGTGGTAGGGAGGGGATAAGGAGATGCAGGGTGGTAGGGAGGGGATAAGGAGATGCAGGGTGGTAGGGAGGGGATAGGGAGATGCAGGGTGGTAGGGAGGGGATAAGGAGATGCAGGGTGGTAGGGAGGGGATAAGGAGATGCAGGGTGGTAGGGAGGGGATAGGGAGATGCAGGGTGGTAGGGAGGGAATAGGGAGATGCAGGGTGGTAGGGAGGGGATAGGGAGATGAGGGGATAGGGAGATGCAGGGTGGTAGGGAGGGAATAGGGAGATGCAGGGTGGTAGGGAGGGGATAGGGAGATGAGGGGATAGGGAGATGCAGGGTGGTAGGGAGGGAATAGGGAGATGCAGGGTGGTAGGGAGGGAATAGGGAGATGCAGGGTGGTAGGGAGGGGATAGGGAGATGCAGGGTGGTAGGGAGGGAATAGGGAGATGCAGGGTGGTAGGGAGGGAATAGGGAGATGCAGGGTGGTAGGGAGGGGATAAGGAGATGCAGGGTGGTAGGGAGGGGATAGGGAGATGCAGGGTGGTAGGGAGGGAATAGGGAGATGCAGGGTGGTAGGGAGGGGATAGGGAGATGAGGGGATAGGGAGATGCAGGGTGGTAGGGAGGGAATAGGGAGATGCAGGGTGGTAGGGAGGGAATAGGGAGATGCAGAGTGGTAGGGAGGGGATAGGGAGATGCAGGGTGGTAGGGAGGAGATAAGGAGATGCAGGGTGGTAGGGAGGGGATAGGGAGATGCAGGGTGGTAGGGAGGGGATAGGGAGATGCAGGGTGGTAGGGAGGGGATAGGGAGATGAGGGGATAGGGAGATGCAGGGTGGTAGGGAGGGAATAGGGAGATGCAGGGTGGTAGGGAGGGGATAGGGAGATGAGGGGATAGGGAGATGCAGGGTGGTAGGGAGGGAATAGGGAGATTAGGGGATAGGGAGATGCAGGGTGGTAGGGAGGGAATAGGGAGATGCAGGGTGGTAGGGAGGGAATAGGGAGATGCAGGGTGGTAGGGAGGGGATAGGGAGATGCAGGGTGGTAGGGAGGGGATAAGGAGATGCAGGGTGGTAGGGAGGGGATAGGGAGATGCAGGGTGGTAGGGAGGGGATAGGGAGATGCAGGGTGGTAGGGAGGGGATAGGGAGATGCAGGGTGGTAGGGAGGGGATAGGGAGATGCAGGGTGGTAGGGAGGGAATAGGGAGATGCAGGGTGGTAGGGAGGGGATAGGGAGATGCAGGGTGGTAGGGAGGGGATAAGGAGATGCAGGGTGGTAGGGAGGGGATAGGGAGATGCAGGGTGGTAGGGAGGGAATAGGGAGATGCAGGGTGGTAGGGAGGGGATAGGGAGATGAGGGGATAGGGAGATGCAGGGTGGTAGGGAGGGAATAGGGAGATGCAGGGTGGTAGGGAGGGAATAGGGAGATGCAGGGTGGTAGGGAGGGGATAGGGAGATGCAGGGTGGTAGGGAGGAGATAAGGAGATGCAGGGTGGTAGGGAGGGGATAGGGAGATGCAGGGTGGTAGGGAGGGGATAGGGAGATGCAGGGTGGTAGGGAGGGGATAGGGAGATGAGGGGATAGGGAGATGCAGGGTGGTAGGGAGGGAATAGGGAGATGCAGGGTGGTAGGGAGGGGATAGGGAGATGAGGGGATAGGGAGATGCAGGGTGGTAGGGAGGGAATAGGGAGATTAGGGGATAGGGAGATGCAGGGTGGTAGGGAGGGAAT